>NW_003804620.1:0-26450 GCF_000255335.2 Galendromus occidentalis
CTGCCGGCAGGGGCACGAGGCCGGCTTCTCAAACTAGAGGAAAGCTGGGGGTCTGTAAGGTCTTCGCTGCGCCGTCTGGTTTGCGGGGCCCCATAGTCATGATCAATGGACACGGGTCCCCGAACGGCTGTCTTGACGCTCGTCTTCTTGAGGCACATGATGACGTAGTCCTCCAACTCCCGCTCTCGCGAAGGGAGGCAGCCCTCCGGAGATACCGACTGAAGTCTTCTGTCAAACGACGAGGCAAGCTCCCGCTCTTCCAAGTAGGGAGGCCTCGTCTCATGTGTATTGGACGGAGCAGCAATTCAAGCTCAAGGGCTCTGCGAAAGGACAACGCAGTCGGTCCAATCTCGCCACCACTCTCTGGAAATAGGCTAAAGGAATGTGTAGATGTAGTGGCCTCACGGAAAACACGTATGATCTCGGCCGTGTGCCGCTCGGGAGTGGCGTTTATAAGACAACGGCTCTGCCGCCTTACCGGCAGAGGGCGCGTCCGTCGGTGGACCGCGTCGAGACTAAACTCCAATACCTAATACACTACAGTGGACTCGATATTCAGAATCATTGTCTCAAGTGGAATGCCCCGAATGTGTTTCTGAAGTAGTCTGTTTTAAGCGAGTTTTAACCTCAAGCCCCGCATTCGTGGACATGGTTTCCGATGCTTCTTGAACGTAAGTCAAGGCTGGAACAGCTTCACGGAGCACCTGTATCTCAGCAACGCTCAAGGAAGAGGTTTTCAAGTTCGGGTGGCTTGGGACGTATTCTCTGAGGGGTCTTTCGGGTCTGAGGAATCGCTGCACCGTGGCCAACGTGCTATTCCAACTGTGATGGGAAAAAATCAATCAGGGCTATTTTTTCGGAAAGAAATCATAAGTGAAAACAGCGGCATTGAATGAAAGTTCTGCTTAGGCTTCCTCTCCGTGAACCCAGACTCGTACTGGCCGGGTCGGCGTATCCATCAGAACTTCGACTTTGTCCCCGATCGGACGAATTTTGGACAACTGATCGCACCTGGTGGGGCTCCTCACAAACAAACGGCATATCCCCCTGACTTTCTTTGTTGCCTCCCAGATGGGTGTTCCATACTCGTCGAGAGTCGCTTGCACTCCAAGTTCTGAATCCTGTGTAGAAAGTAGAAAGCAACGCAAGTATCTAGCCCAATCCACCATTTTGACCGCAGCTCCCCCAGGCCAATCCTGATCCCCCTCGCGCTCTTTCTTCTGGTTAGGTACATCGCTTTGGTCTTCTGCGGGGCCAACTCGAGGTTTACCCTTCCCAACCACGAAAGGATTTCCTCCAGGGCAAAATTCGCCACCGTCTCCAGCTCTAACTCCGTCCGTGCCGTGACCATGAGTGCAAGGTCGTCCGCGTACGCGAGCAACTCCGCTCCCCCTGGCATGTCGAGCCTCAGTTCCCCGTCGTAAGCGAGATTCCACAGTGTTGGGCCCAGAATTGAGCCCCGTGGGGCCCGGCCGTAACCCTGTACACCCCTCCCTCCGTGATGATCCCCCGGTTTCGCAAGTACGACGAGATGAGCCCCAGTGGGTACCCTGAAGAGCCCCGATCCCCTAGCGCCTGCAGGACTTTCCCCCACTCGAGCGAGTTAAACGCGTTCTTCACGTCTAGAAGCACCAGCACCACGAAGCCTCTGCTTCGGGAGCTCTTCCCGCGCCCCCCCTGCGCCTTCTCCAGAACCAACCTAACCGCATCTTCTAATAATAGACCCTTCCTGAGCCCGTACTGCTTCCCCGACAGAGCCCCCATTTCGATTTCCCCATGAAGCCTCTCCACGATATATTTCTCGATCAGTTTACCCTTTGTGTTGAGCAGGCAAATTGGCCTGAACCCCCGACCTCCCTTTGGCAGTAGAACCAGCTTCGCGAGCTTCCAAGGCTTCGGAAATTTCCCCTCCCTCATCAACCTGCTGAACATGTCCCTCACCCATTTCGGCCATCCCTTGGCCAGGAGTCGGACCACCTCGGCGGGCACTCCGTCCGGCCCCGGCGCCTTGTCCTTCGCCAGCCCGTCAGCCGCCCGGTGAATCTCCTCGATCGTTAGTTCGGGAACCATTCGCATATCTCTTCCCCATTCCTCCCGTATGTGCAGTCCCCTCTCTCGAAACGCTCCAGGAAAAGCTTCCGTATTGCTTCCCTCAGCTTGTCCTGCGCCAGCTCCGGTCCCCTCCTTTTGAGTTACCCCATCACCACTTTGTAAGGTTCCCCCCAGACGTCCCTCTCCACCTCGTCGACGAGTGTCCTCCAGGCTCTATCCTTACTCCTCCGGATGGCCTTCCTTAGACTCAGTCTCGCTTCCCTATAAGTCGCCATAAGCGCCAAATAGGTTGCTCTCCCTTCCTCCCCCCTGTCCGCCCGACCTACCCAGCTCGCCGTTCTACTTGCGGTTCTCTGTAAGCGGATGCACCGTTGGCGCAGGGCCGCGACTTCCTCGTTCCACCGGTGATTCGGCCGTTCCCCTCCCGAATAACGGGCCCTAGGGCCCCCTTTGCCGCAAGCCCAGAGGAGAATCTTCTCCATCTCACCCGCACTAATCTCTTCCCCCCTCCTGTCCCTGCAATGCCGATCGACCTACTGCTTCACCCGCCCGAAGTCCAACTTCGCGGCAGGCATTCCACCTTCCCTCTTGCACTCTCGAATCCCTCCCCACTTCCCCCTCACTCCGGAAGCGATGTACCTGTGGTCACTCAGCGACTCCTGCCGCAGGAGGACCTCCCAGCGGGTGATAATCCCCAGTGCCCTTCCGCTCACCATGGTCAAGTCCACTAACGACTGTCCCCTGGTCCCGGAGAAGGTCGGCAGCTGCCCATCATTCACGACAGTCAGGTCGTGCATTGCCACCCGATCCTCCAGAAGCCTCTCCCTTGCATCGGTCGTCCTTCCTCCCATAAGGCGCTCTTCGCGTTGAAATCTCCTGTAACGAAGACCCCGGTCAACACCCCCCCCCCCCGGCGCTGCACACTCTCCCCCAGTTCCAGCATGAATTCCGCGTAGCTCTCCCATTGGACGTTCGGCGAAATGTAGCAGGAAAAGAATACTCCTACATCGTCCACGTCGACCCATGTGAAGCCGTAGCCCCTACCACTCCCCCTAGCTTTCATTGGCCCCGCTATCCAGATGGCGGTGTCCACCACGTCTTCGATAACCCAGTCTGCCCTGACCCGCCCGAACGTAAGCCTTGTTCGGCTCCGATACAAAAGCCATGGCCAAACGTTCTTCCGGAACCACCCTCTCCAACATCGCATGCGCATCCTTGGACCTGTTCAGATTAATCTGAATAAGCCGATGTTCGACCATTATTTCTTGCTCGAGCTCCCCAAGATTACCCACTCGTCGCCCCTTCTAGAGCTCCCCCGCTTACGGTCGCCCCCTAGTTCCCCGATGCTCCTGCCCCTCCCCGGGCAAGCGCTGCTGTCGGCTCGGTGCCCCTCGACGCCACAGACGTAGCATCTCGGTGCTTCCGCGCAGTCCCTCGCAACGTGTCCTGGGCCCCCGCACCTGAGCACAGCTTATCGTCCCCTCCCCCGAGTTTGCACTCTCTGGCTCTGTGCCCCGGTACGTGGCAGCGGTAACACACCGCCACACTCACCCATGTCTCCGGTCGGCACCGCCTGCTCCCAATCTAGAGGCTCCTGTGTCGCAGGAGATCCTCCGCGGGGGTACGCGACAATGTCACCAAGGCCCTCCACACTTCTCCCTAAAGAGTCGCGGCTTCTCCATTCTGACCTTGTCCTCGCTCGACATCTGCAGGAGACCGCGAAGAGTCCCTTCTGCTCTAGCCGGCGGGACCAGCGGATCGAAGTTCCAGAGGACCACCGTTCTCTCTCCGTGCCCCATCTTCGCGTCGGCGTCCAACCGCGCCTTCTCCTTGAGATCCCTGACGAAGTCAGTCCCGGCCTCCGCCGTGACCTCGTCAAGCCTCAGAACGAGGTTCCCCTCCTCATCCCTCATACCCCGCAGAGTTCCCACCCTCGCGACGCAGCTTCCCCTGACCCATCTCAGGGCGGCCGCGAAGGACCCTCCCTCTCCGATCTTGACCTTAATGGTCGCCCTCTGAAAATGCTCCGCCCCTTCGATACCCTCCGGTCGCAGACTCCCGCCCCTCGTGCACACGATGATCTCCCCAGGGCCGCCGTGTTCTCCTCCCGAAGATCTGCACGCTTCTCCCAGGGCTCTGAGGAGCCGTCGGTTTCGACATGCAGGGTCGACGAAGACACACGGGCACTCACTGCCCGACAGCTCCTGCAGCTTCCGAACTCCCCTCTCCAACATCCGGAGATCCGCCGCGTCCACCTTCCCTTCCCGCTTCATTGAGCCCACGACAAGTATCCGAACCCCCCGGGGACGATCCTGCCCTATCTCTCCGATGACCTCCACGTCCTCGAAGCTTCGAAGAACGGCGACGCTGCCAGCAGCAAGGCCAACCAGATCTCCTACCTTGGGGAACTGCGATCTAATCTCCCTCCACGGCTGACCTTCCAGCTTGTTATCGCTGCCGAAGACGATTATTTTCATAGCCCCGTTCGTCCATCCTTGTTCCGGCTGGCGTCTCACGTGCATCAGGCACTCCTCCGGCCAATTTAGGTCTAACAGACCGAACCGGTCCTCGAGCGTCTCTGCCCTCGCTATGACTTCCTCAAAGGACTCCACCTCGTTCTCCCTCCACTTCTGCTCGACTCCATCCCCGTGGCACCTGACGCCGCGGCGTCTCGCTCATCACGTACTCGACCCGGCTCTTTGTCTCCCTCCGAAATTCCTCTAGGTGCGCTCCTAAATCACCGAAGATGAGGGGTAGAAGCCTCCCCAGCTTCTTTAGCCGTTCTGTGCCCCACACAGCTCCCGCAGCCTCCCCATGCGTACCTCCATTGTGACCATCCTCCTCTCGAGCCGGGCCTCGCTCTCGCTAATCCTTGACTCCGCACCCGGTTCCGACCCCTCCGGTTCTTGGTCCTCATCCGCCACCACGGATGGGTCCCCCTCTCTTCTTCGAGGTATCCTTCTCCGGCGAGAGCACGCCCTCGGGTCCCCGCTTTCTCGACCCAGCGGCCGCGCCGTCGCTAGTTCGCTCCCCCACTACGTCCCCCATGTCCATGGACTCCACCTCGTCGAGCCCCTTCTCCGGCGAGAGGGGCAGAGCCCCTCCCCTGGCGAAGGCCCTTGGTGCTGCCAACACCGACGCGCTCTGCCGAGCCGTGCCTTCCACACGGCCCTCGGAGCCGACCAACGGAACGTCCCGGATGTCCCCCTCGGACGACCGTCGATCCATGCTTATGCTTTTATTGATCTATACAGTTCGTAATTAATACTACAGATATTATATCCTTTTCATCTGATTTCTCAGCAGATCATACGGGTCTCCTCTTCCCATCGCCTTAGTAGTTCCTTTGTCATTCTAAGCTCTTCACGATCTGGAACCATATCCTTCGCTCTCGCGAGTCCAAGCTCCTCCTGCTTGGTGGAGAGGGAGCAAACAAAACAGTGAAAACAAAAATGTAAATGTTACATGCATATTCCGCGCGCGCGTCGACCCGCGCACATTTTAGGCAGTTGGCTAGGCGCTCGGCGGCCACATGAGTCACCGCGACGGCGGTCAGAGATCTGGATTTCGAAGTTATAATAAATTGTGTGCCGGAAATTCGCGAATTACTCATTCGGAGAAAAGAAAATCGCTAACCAAGCTAAGAAAAGTTTCGGACTCCTCCTCGGATTCTTGCGGAAGGACGAAGCTAGCGGCATCTTCGGAGATGGACCCAGGCTCGCCGCGGATTGTTCTACGATGGACTCATTGTCCGTTAGTGACGCAAACCGGGCCCGCGGAGGGAAGTTGTCAGACGACTCAGACTGAATGACGGACTCTCTGGTTGAAGTCTCGGGTGAAGCTCTCTCTAAGCCAGCTACAGTGAAGGCGGTTCCTCGGTCGGGAGTCACGTGCGCCGGAAAACCTCATTCATGCATGAAGTTCTGTACTGCCCTTATAGCTCCTTTTTCTCGCCAAACTCACTCGTCGGTGATGCGCCGCGGCGGGTCTCTGAGTTGTCTTGGGTGCCGGCAGCCACGTTCTTGTACGTCGCGAGAGGAACATTTGTCCGGGTCGTCTTCTTCTTCCGGAAAACTTGATCTCGCCGCAAGCAAACTTCGCATCACCGACAAAGAAGGGTTCGGATTTGAAAATGGCATGAAAATGTATCTCTCTCCGGTAATTCTCTCCCATGGTCGAGACTTTGAATAGAAATCTTTAAGCAGGATGTGCTTCCCAAATCTGCTGTCCGCCATGCGCTCTTGATTGCTTGAACGGGCATTCCTTGCCTTGCTGAAGAGGCGTTCAGCTGGGACGCTCGTCGGCAAAAGCGTGCTGAGGGCTACGCATATCGTTTCTGGCAGGGGCACAAGGCCGGCTTCGAAGACTCTCAAGGTAGAGGAAAGCTGGAGGTCTGTTAGGTCTTCATGGCGCCGTCTGGTTTGCGGGGCGCCATAGTCGTGATCGGTGGATACGGGTCTCCGAGCGGCTGTTTTGATGCTCACTTTCTTGAGGCAGGTGATCACGAAGCTCTCGAACTCCCGCTCCCGCGTAAGCGGGTTGCCCTCCGGTGCCACCAATTGCAGTCTTCTATCAAACGACGAGGTGAGCTGCCGCTCTTCCAAGTACCGCGCAAAACGCGCTGGAAAGCCCCGTCTCATGTGTATTCGAACGCAACAATTCCATCTTAAGAGCTCAGCGAAAGGCCCTTGCAGCTGGTCCAATCTTGCTACCATTCTCTGGAAATAGGGCGGTGGGATGGGTAGACTCGATATTAAGAATCATTGTCTCAAACGGAACGTCTCGGGAGTATTTCTGGAGTAGTCTGCTTCAGCGAGTTCCAACCTCAAGCATTCCGTCGCTTTTCGCGAGATTGCAGTCGTTCGCGGAAATGTTTTCCGATGTTTCTTGAACGTGAGTTAACGCCGGGACAGCCTCACGAAGCACCTCCATCTCGGCATCGCTCAAGAAAGGAGTCTTCAAGCTTCGGTGACTTGCGAGGAATTCTCTGAGCGGTCCCTCGAGCCTTAGGAATCGTTGGAGCATAGCTAAAGTGCTATTCCAACTTGAATGGGAAATAATCAATTAGGGCTATTGCAGCGGAAAGGCATTATATTTGAAAACAGTCCCAGCGAAATTGACCGGGAAATCCTGCTCAGGCTCCCTCTCCACGAACTCCGACTAGTACTGACCGGGTCGGCATATCAATAAAGACCTTTACTTGTCCCCGATCGGGCACATTCTGGACAATTGGTCGCATCTGGTTGGGCTCCTGACGAATAAGCGGCATATCCCCCGAACCTTCCTAATCGCTTCCCAGATCGGAGTTTCATGCTCGACGATGGTCGCTTGCAATTCGAATTCTCGATCCTGTAGAAAACAACGCTTGTCATTGATCGACTCTTCCCGATCACCATTTGAGACTCACCATGGATTGTAAGCGCAGCACAGTAAAAGCCCGGTATAACGGACACTCTAAGCTCCGTGGGAACGCCTGGCAGAGCCTATGGGACCGAGCCTATCATGTTGAGCGTGTCGGATACGTCAGCTCGTCTTCCCGTGACATTCAAATCGGTCATCACGTTGTTACAACGGACTCGGTCTCGCAAGGCGGGAACTTCTCAGAATGTTTGAAAGGGCATGAAATGTTTGCCACAAACATTCACTCATATCCGTTCTGATTGGAGGGCAACTCCTGTGAGCATTCAAGTAGTTCTTCTCATTCACTCTGGAGTCCAGAGCCGAACATAGCTGACCTCGAAAACGGCGATTCGGTAAAATTTCGGCTGATCCCTCGGAGTCCCTCATAGCGGGCTTCTACTGTACATAGGTATGTGTATCGTTCACGCCAACCTGAGTTTCGAGACCGTCGACCTCTGCTTCGTCTGGCCTTCTGACTTCGACGAGGAAGGTAAACTCCCCATCTCTTTCTGCGTCGGGGGGAGCCTCCTCCTCGTTCTCGTCGTCACTTTCCATCCGTCCATGATTGATTCGGTCACCATTCAGTCGTTTGTTTCTCAACGTGTCGATCACGGCCAGATGTAAAGCGTGCGAGTAGCACGCTTGATGAAAAAATGGCCGTTCTTCGCTCTCCAATCCGATCAATTTCGCGAGGCGATACATAGTGCTCGCCCCGTCGGTGGTCAGCCCGTGTATGTCGTCCAGGGAAAGGCCCAAATTTTGCTGGAGAGCGTCTTTTATGACCCGCAAGACGTTTTCAGCGTCTCCGCTGTCGAATAATCGGCCCATGAGTTCGACGCTTTTTGACTTCAAGCACGGGATCATCGTACTCGAGTGTAATGTCACCCCGACAAAGCGCTTAGTCTTGAGCGTCCACTCGTCGGCGGACAGAGCGAATGCGGCACCCTGAGCTTTCAGTTCAGCCAAGTCGGCCTTCAGTGAATCCCGCGCTCGAATGTACTCGCTATCCACCGAGTCTTTGGCAATTTTTTCATTGATAATTCCGAATCCCATCTTCCAAAAAGCCAATCGGAAGGCAGGGCCCTCGAACTTGTGGGCTGGTATATCGGAATGAGCAATCCACAGCCCGATGAGCAAGTCGCGAAAGTCTTTGTCGTCGCCTGACAGTCTTTGTCCCGTCACGATGGGGATTCTGTTGTCTACAGGGGCGCGAATGCTGTTGCTCTCGGCAGTGCTCCCGCATGCGATGGGAAGGCTCCGTCTGCTTGAACAGGTATTCCTACTGGCAAACGCACCATCCCGATTCGTCACCTGGGTGCTGCTTGAAGGGGTTGGGTTCGAAGTGCATCTATAGAGCATATGATCGTTCTCGAGATGTCGGCGGAATGATCTATAGTTTTGCCGGTTAGAGGTGAATTCCCTTCGCTCAGGACACAACAAGCACAGGACTGCGTTTCCGTCTTGTCTTCGTAGAGCGTACTCCCATATCGGGTCCCCTATAAGAATGGAACACGGGATGATGGGCGTGATCCTAAGCGGAGATGCCAAAACTTCAAAAATATTCCTCCACTGCGTGGAGCCTCCCGAACGACAAGCCGGAAATCATGGTGGAGCTTTCTTCTCTCCTTTTCCACATAGCTATCCCCATCAAGGAAGCATCTACATGGCTGGATCCCTCAAATCTTCAGAGCACGGAATGCATCAGAGGGATTTCCCCGCAGTATATGCGCTCGTTTGGAAAGATCGAGATAATTGCTTGCAGTCGTTTGGTACGTACTGTTGGGCTTCATCGGCACCGGCAGAAATGGCAATCCAGCCGGCGTTGCGGCCTGATCTCTAGGATTTTCGGGGCCTGACGGATCCATGGGGGTATCTGAGGATCAAGTTTCGTGGAGATTCTGAGTCTCTGCTCGACACGTAGCAGGACATTCCGATCAAAGCGCGACAGACTTTCAAGGTTGAAGGCAAAAGTAGTCACCGAGAGGATCATATCTTCCTCTCAGAGGATGGATGAATGCCCCTTACACGTTATACGTACATGTGGAAAACTGACTGATCGTACGGAGGAGACGTGCACTACGTACTACGTGCAATGCACGGTCTCGTAATATACAATGCCCACCTCTGAACACGAGGGCGAGTACGCGGGTAGGGATAATAGGAGACTGGAGACCAACGACGGGAAGCTGGGCGCCGATTCGGTGGATGGGGAGTGTAGGACGTACGCCCGCCAAGAGCAAGGGACGGGTGTCAGCACGGAGCACAGATGAGGCAGCACGGAGCTCGAACAGAACGCAGAGACCGCTAAGCAAATCGCAGAAGGCCGCGAGCAGCGAGACGATATGAAGGTAACGATGTCCATACGGACAATATGAAGATAACGAATAACGAGACTCTTCCATCGGAATTTGCTTTTATCATCCAATGAATTCAATTCCGGATTCGAATAATCATAATATGCAATCCTTCACGTGATTTCTTGACTTCGGACTCTGTGGATATACTTTGTACCCGGGTACCTCAGTCCTAATTAAGAGGATTCTCGGTGTCAATTCTCGGAAGGGCTCTGTGGATGGGGAAAATAGGAGTAAGTGAGGTCCCGGCATCCCTGTACCGAGGGTGCTCGGGGTTTATTCTGCAAAGGGTTCTGTAGACAGAATCCTGGTAATTACTGAACGCCTCCTCCCGAGCCCCGCGGATTTTCGGACTCAATCCCTGCGACGTCCCGCAGGCGGAAATTCGATGATTCTAGGGACCTCGGATCCGAGAAGTTTCGGAGTCAATTATTCTCGACAGGGCTCACTTGATATGATTCTGATAGCCTAGAACTTCGAAGCGCTTCTGCCTGGAGTGTCCAGAGTCCAGAGTTCATCCTCAGATCGGCTCTCCTTCTGCAGATCGGATCCTTACGATTCCCGGGTTTTTATCCCCGAAGGTCCTCTGAGTCATTTCTGGCTGGAGCTCCGTGGATATAGGATAATATCCTGAGGAGAATCGAGACCGAGAAGTATCGGGCTCCCTTCCATTGAGGGTTGAGGCTTACGAGACTCAAGACTGAGGAGTATCGGGATCCCTTCCATTGAGGATGGAGGCTGAGGAGAATCAATATCGAGAAGTATCGGGCTCCCTCCGATTGAGGGTATTCCTGGAGTACATATTCCCTTTCGAGATCTCCATGCTCTGTGGGGACAAGTCCGAAATTGGGTCTCTCATCCCGATGATTCCCGGAGTCTTCCCATTCGAGATCTCCATGCTTTGTGGATAGAAGTCCGAAATTGGGTTTCTCATCCCGATGATTCCCGGAGTATTCTCTCTCGAGATCTCCATGCTCTGTGGTTAGAAGTCCGAAATTTTCGGTTCTCTCATCCCGAGGATTCCCGGGGTATTCCCTTTCGAGATCTCCATGCTTTGTGGATAGAAGTCCGGAAATTCTCGGTTCTCTCATACCGAGGATTCCCGGAGTATTCTTGTTAAAATAACGACCGCGCAGGATCGAGAATCGAGACGCGTCCAGTGTCCAGTGTCCACGATCCACGAGTCCACGATCCACGATCCACGACTGACTGATTATTATGATGAGATGCTGGTGATCTATGTCTGTCAACATCTCTCTTTGTCCTTTGATATTATATTATTTGTTCTTTGCTTAGTACCATCAATTACTTATATCCTAACGATCTCGCCACAACCATCATCTCTTTCCTTCCTCCTGGAGTTGGATCACTTTTTCTTCCACAACGTGACTTCCAGCTTTGTATCTATTTGGTTTTTCGATGTTGGCTCTGGGTCGGAGTTCTCTTTGGGCTCCGGCCCGCTTCTCCTCGTTCTTCGTTTCCCGTTTAACCTCTTCTTTGTGCGTTATCGATTCCGAGCGTTCCTTTTCCGGATCTTCTTTGGTTTCCTCTTCCTTACAATTTGTTTGGGCAATCGCAAGAGAGCGGAATGTCCATGAGGACCTTCACCCTGTCCTTGACCGGACATAATCTGGTCAACTGATCACATCTTGTTGGACTTCGAACGAATAGACGGCAAATACTCCGAACTTTTATTATCGCTTCCGATACAGGCGTGTCATACGCTTCCATGATCGCCTGAATTTCGAGACCTGGGCTCTGTTCCCGCGTTGGAAATGGATATACCTAGTTACTGAATAGCTCTCTCCGGTCAAGTTTAAACAGAAAAAAAAATAATAACATTTGTGCCAGTACACAAAGCGGGCGGTTTGAGTTCACCTGAGATTCGGTAGCAGCGATCTCAGCTTCCCCTGGAGTTCCCACTTCAACAAGGTGGGTAGACTCTCCTTCCGTTGCGGCTTCGGGGGGCTGCTCCTCCTCATCCTCCTCTGTCTCGTCCAAAGCCTTCCGTCGAGTGGAGATAGGTTCCGCGTTCAAGCGCTTGCCCCTCTACGTGTCAATCACTGCTAGGTGCAAGGCGTGCGCGTATCACGCCTGGTGATAGAAGGGCCGGGGCGCGTTCTCTGCTTCTATCAATTTTGCGAGACGGTACATCGCACTAGCGCCGTCCGTGGTGAGTCCTTGGATGTCTTGCAGCAGAAGGCCCAAATTCTGCTGGAGAGCATGCTTTAATGGTTTAATGGTTTATTTGGATCAGATGGAATCATAGTATTTACACATCAACCTTTCGATTCAGGCGCGAGTTGGCTCAGCGGATCCAGAGGTTTCGCGCTCCCATTTTTCGAGGAGGCGCTTCGTTGACTCCACGGCATAGCGATTAAGCTCTGTGGTCAAACCCAGTTTGATTGCGAATTGCGAGATTGCGAGTTGCGAGTTGCGAGCAGTGGCGTAGCGAGCCGGAGTGCCGCACGGGGCGGTGATTCGAAATTTTCCGTTTTTTGACCGTGCTCGACGAAAGTGCCGCCCCCCGCCAGGTATTTTTTCCCCGAAAACACTCCGTTTCTTTTGGATGCAAAACCCCGAAATGCCGTCCCTAAAAGCTCCGTAGGAAGTGCCGCCCGGCGCGGTCCGCCCTCCCCCCGCCCCCACCTTACTACGCTACTGATTGCGAGTTCGTCTGTCGTGGAGTAACATTCATTGCATTGAAGATTATGTGCTCAAGTGTTTCCGGATACACGCCGCACTTATTGCTTGTCGTTTCTGGGTCGGTGGAGAAGAGCGATCTGTGAACCCTGGTAGGTAGGGAGTCCGCTCTGGAATGCGCCAGGAGGGCAGATCCTCTGCGGTTGTCGTAGATATGAACCGGTGATGTTCTCGAGTCTTTATAATGGCGATAGACTCTGAGCATTGTTCATCCGGATATCCCAGCCACCCAGGCGAGGTCTTGCGTAATCCTTGTCCTTTCGCGTATCTGGCGATAATAGGGACCTAGGAGGGCTCGGTTTTGCTCATCATATTCGATCTGAAGTATGTCACATCCGAACTTGAGCTTGAGTTCCTCCATTATCGCATAGGACCTTGTTGGCTGCTCTCCAGGAGAATCATCTCCAACATCGCTTTGAGCCAGCGTGCTGCTGGCATGGATGCGATACGGGCGAAGTATTTGAGCTTGCTCTTGGCTTCTCTCGCTTCGAACGAGGACCGAGGACCAGTTGAGTTCGGCTTCGAGAAATTCGTTGTCCTTTATAACCCGCAGGACATTTTGGGCGTCGGTGATCGTCGGTCTGATACGAGATACGAGGTACGTTTTATTTGATTTTTCGTTCGCAACGCCCCTCCGGAGCCAAGGATGAACAATAGTCCGGCATCGCAATCATTAACTCTGAGGTCTGATGAGCCGTTTTTGCTTGTACCGGCGTGTTCGTTGTAAGGAGCTGTAATGTGGTACCTCCTCAAACTACGCGTCGCAGGCTGTACGTGATTCATCGCGCCGTGTCTCAGCCACCAACATGCATGCAGGTGCTGGGGGTGAATATGCATGCGACCTGCGAAATGCGACATGCGACATGCGAAATACGAAATGCGAAATGCTTTCAACCTCTGTTGCGCATTGATACGGAACTAGGTTTACAGATTTCTTCATGGAAGCGTCAGGCAGCGAGATCACGGGAGAGCAAGCCTCAAGTTCGTCCGCATTACAATTCCTCCCGGTACCTATGAGACCGAACAGTACGTACCGATTCGTTTCCGATTGTCATCATGATATATCCCGCTCACTGCATATACCATGAAGACTCCCCGAAGATTGAGTAGGATTGTCAAGGAGTAGGGACTCATCGTTGATTCCCGGATCCTTCAATAAAAGGTTCTGAGAAGTGAGAGAGAAAAGAACTTATTTCTCGGCCTGTTCCTGTCAAAGCTTCCGTCTACCGTCTCCTGTTTCTCATCTCCCAGGGGACCCGATCTGGGAGTACGGCCTCCGCAGGCAAGATGGGAACGCGGTCCGTTGTCTGCTGTGTCCCGACCAGTCTGGATTCGCCTCGAACAGGCAAAACTACAAGACGTTCAGGCGACACCTAGAAACTGAGCATATGCTCTTCAGGTGTACTTCGAACCCGATACGTCGATTGAGCACCTCTGCCGCGAAGACAGATACTCCAAAAGTCAGCGAGAGTACGGTTGCAAGCGGTAGTGAGCTCTCCGATAACGGGGTCGCCTCCTCGACAAGTCAAAGACAAAGGGGTGACGACAAGGACTTCCGCGACCTAGTGTGCGGCTTATGGATCGCCAAATCAAATATACCAGCCCATAAATTCGATGGCCCAGGCTTCCGGCTAGCTTTCTGGAGAATGGGACTGGGGACGATCAACCCGAAAATAGCGAAAGACTCCGTGGACCGTGAGTACAGCCGTGCGAAGGGTCCACTGATATGCGAAATCGCACAACTCAAGGCCAGGGGTTGCGTTTCCACGCTGAGCGCGGACGAGTGGAGCCTAAAGACGAAACGTTTCACGGGGGTGACGGTGCACTCCAGTTCGGCGATACCGTGCCTGAAATCCTCGAGATTGTTTGACACCGGGGACGCCGAAAATGTCCTGCGGGTTATAAAGGATGCTCTCCAGCAGAATTTGGGCCTTCTGCTGCAAGACATCCAAGGACTCACCACGGACGGCGCTAGTGCGATGTACCGTCTCGCAAAATTGATAGAAGCAGAGAACGCGCCCCGGCCCTTCTTTCACCAGGCGTGATACGCGCACGCCTTGCACCTAGCAGTGATTGACACGTAGAGGGGCAAGCGCTTGAACGCGGAACCTATCTCCACTCGACGGAAGGCTTTGGACGAGACAGAGGAGGATGAGGAGGAGCAGCCCCCCGAAGCCGCAACGGAAGAAGAGTCTACCCACCTTGTTGAAGTGGGAACTCCAGGGGAAGCTGAGATCGCTGCTACCGAATCTCAGGTGAAGTCAAACCGCCCGCTTTGTGTACTGGCACAAATGTTATTATTTTTTTTTCTGTTTAAACTTGACCGGAGAGAGCTATTCAGTAACTAGGTATATCCATTTCCAACGCGGGAACAGAGCCCAGGTCTCGAAATTCAGGCGATCATGGAAGCGTATGACACGCCTGTATCGGAAGCGATAATAAAAGTTCGGAGTATTTGCCGTCTATTCGTTCGAAGTCCAACAAGATGTGATCAGTTGACCAGATTATGTCCGGTCAAGGACAGGGTGAAGGTCCTCATGGACATTCCGCTCTCTTGCGATTGCCCAAACAAATTGTAAGGAAGAGGAAACCAAAGAAGATCCGGAAAAGGAACGCTCGGAATCGATAACGCACAAAGAAGAGGTTAAACGGGAAACGAAGAACGAGGAGAAGCGGGCCGGAGCCCAAAGAGAACTCCGACCCAGAGCCAACATCGAAAAACCAAATAGATACAAAGCTGGAAGTCACGTTGTGGAAGAAAAAGTGATCCAACTCCAGGAGGAAGGAAAGAGATGATGGTTGTGGCGAGATCGTTAGGATATAAGTAATTGATGGTACTAAGCAAAGAACAAATAATATAATATCAAAGGACAAAGAGAGATGTTGACAGACATAGATCACCAGCATCTCATCATAATAATCAGTCAGTCGTGGATCGTGGATCGTGGACTCGTGGATCGTGGACACTGGACACTGGACGCGTCTCGATTCTCGATCCTGCGCGGTCGTTATTTTAACAAGAATACTCCGGGAATCCTCGGTATGAGAGAACCGAGAATTTCCGGACTTCTATCCACAAAGCATGGAGATCTCGAAAGGGAATACCCCGGGAATCCTCGGGATGAGAGAACCGAAAATTTCGGACTTCTAACCACAGAGCATGGAGATCTCGAGAGAGAATACTCCGGGAATCATCGGGATGAGAAACCCAATTTCGGACTTCTATCCACAAAGCATGGAGATCTCGAATGGGAAGACTCCGGGAATCATCGGGATGAGAGACCCAATTTCGGACTTGTCCCCACAGAGCATGGAGATCTCGAAAGGGAATATGTACTCCAGGAATACCCTCAATCGGAGGGAGCCCGATACTTCTCGATATTGATTCTCCTCAGCCTCCATCCTCAATGGAAGGGATCCCGATACTCCTCAGTCTTGAGTCTCGTAAGCCTCAACCCTCAATGGAAGGGAGCCCGATACTTCTCGGTCTCGATTCTCCTCAGGATATTATCCTATATCCACGGAGCTCCAGCCAGAAATGACTCAGAGGACCTTCGGGGATAAAAACCCGGGAATCGTAAGGATCCGATCTGCAGAAGGAGAGCCGATCTGAGGATGAACTCTGGACTCTGGACACTCCAGGCAGAAGCGCTTCGAAGTTCTAGGCTATCAGAATCATATCAAGTGAGCCCTGTCGAGAATAATTGACTCCGAAACTTCTCGGATCCGAGGTCCCTAGAATCATCGAATTTCCGCCTGCGGGACGTCGCAGGGATTGAGTCCGAAAATCCGCGGGGCTCGGGAGGAGGCGTTCAGTAATTACCAGGATTCTGTCTACAGAACCCTTTGCAGAATAAACCCCGAGCACCCTCGGTACAGGGATGCCGGGACCTCACTTACTCCTATTTTCCCCATCCACAGAGCCCTTCCGAGAATTGACACCGAGAATCCTCTTAATTAGGACTGAGGTACCCGGGTACAAAGTATATCCACAGAGTCCGAAGTCAAGAAATCACGTGAAGGATTGCATATTATGATTATTCGAATCCGGAATTGAATTCATTGGATGAATAAAAGCAAATTCCGATGGAAGAGTCTCGTTATTCGTTATCTTCATATTGTCCGTATGGACATCGTTACCTTCATATCGTCTCGCTGCTCGCGGCCTTCTGCGATTTGCTTAGCGGTCTCTGCGTTCTGTTCGAGCTCCGTGCTGCCTCATCTGTGCTCCGTGCTGACACCCGTCCCTTGCTCTTGGCGGGCGTACGTCCTACACTCCCCATCCACCGAATCGGCGCCCAGCTTCCCGTCGTTGGTCTCCAGTCTCCTATTATCCCTACCCGCGTACTCGCCCTCGTGTTCAGAGGTGGGCATTGTATATTACGAGACCGTGCATTGCACGTAGTACGTAGTGCACGTCTCCTCCGTACGATCAGTCAGTTTTCCACATGTACGTATAACGTGTAAGGGGCATTCATCCATCCTCTGAGAGGAAGATATGATCCTCTCGGTGACTACTTTTGCCTTCAACCTTGAAAGTCTGTCGCGCTTTGATCGGAATGTCCTGCTACGTGTCGAGCAGAGACTCAGAATCTCCACGAAACTTGATCCTCAGATACCCCCATGGATCCGTCAGGCCCCGAAAATCCTAGAGATCAGGCCGCAACGCCGGCTGGATTGCCATTTCTGCCGGTGCCGATGAAGCCCAACAGTACGTACCAAACGACTGCAAGCAATTATCTCGATCTTTCCAAACGAGCGCATATACTGCGGGGAAATCCCTCTGATGCATTCCGTGCTCTGAAGATTTGAGGGATCCAGCCATGTAGATGCTTCCTTGATGGGGATAGCTATGTGGAAAAGGAGAGAAGAAAGCTCCACCATGATTTCCGGCTTGTCGTTCGGGAGGCTCCACGCAGTGGAGGAATATTTTTGAAGTTTTGGCATCTCCGCTTAGGATCACGCCCATCATCCCGTGTTCCATTCTTATAGGGGACCCGATATGGGAGTACGCTCTACGAAGACAAGACGGAAACGCAGTCCTGTGCTTGTTGTGTCCTGAGCGAAGGGAATTCACCTCTAACCGGCAAAACTATAGATCATTCCGCCGACATCTCGAGAACGATCATATGCTCTATAGATGCACTTCGAACCCAACCCCTTCAAGCAGCACCCAGGTGACGAATCGGGATGGTGCGTTTGCCAGTAGGAATACCTGTTCAAGCAGACGGAGCCTTCCCATCGCATGCGGGAGCACTGCCGAGAGCAACAGCATTCGCGCCCCTGTAGACAACAGAATCCCCATCGTGACGGGACAAAGACTGTCAGGCGACGACAAAGACTTTCGCGACTTGCTCATCGGGCTGTGGATTGCTCATTCCGATATACCAGCCCACAAGTTCGAGGGCCCTGCCTTCCGATTGGCTTTTTGGAAGATGGGATTCGGAATTATCAATGAAAAAATTGCCAAAGACTCGGTGGATAGCGAGTACATTCGAGCGCGGGATTCACTGAAGGCCGACTTGGCTGAACTGAAAGCTCAGGGTGCCGCATTCGCTCTGTCCGCCGACGAGTGGACGCTCAAGACTAAGCGCTTTGTCGGGGTGACATTACACTCGAGTACGATGATCCCGTGCTTGAAGTCAAAAAGCGTCGAACTCATGGGCCGATTATTCGACAGCGGAGACGCTGAAAACGTCTTGCGGGTCATAAAAGACGCTCTCCAGCAAAATTTGGGCCTTTCCCTGGACGACATACACGGGCTGACCACCGACGGGGCGAGCACTATGTATCGCCTCGCGAAATTGATCGGATTGGAGAGCGAAGAACGGCCATTTTTTCATCAAGCGTGCTACTCGCACGCTTTACATCTGGCCGTGATCGACACGTTGAGAAACAAACGACTGAATGGTGACCGAATCAATCATGGACGGATGGAAAGTGACGACGAGAACGAGGAGGAGGCTCCCCCCGACGCAGAAAGAGATGGGGAGTTTACCTTCCTCGTCGAAGTCAGAAGGCCAGACGAAGCAGAGGTCGACGGTCTCGAAACTCAGGTTGGCGTGAACGATACACATACCTATGTACAGTAGAAGCCCGCTATGAGGGACTCCGAGGGATCAGCCGAAATTTTACCGAATCGCCGTTTTCGAGGTCAGCTATGTTCGGCTCTGGACTCCAGAGTGAATGAGAAGAACTACTTGAATGCTCACAGGAGTTGCCCTCCAATCAGAACGGATATGAGTGAATGTTTGTGGCAAACATTTCATGCCCTTTCAAACATTCTGAGAAGTTCCCGCCTTGCGAGACCGAGTCCGTTGTAACAACGTGATGACCGATTTGAATGTCACGGGAAGACGAGCTGACGTATCCGACACGCTCAACATGATAGGCTCGGTCCCATAGGCTCTGCCAGGCGTTCCCACGGAGCTTAGAGTGTCCGTTATACCGGGCTTTTACTGTGCTGCGCTTACAATCCATGGTGAGTCTCAAATGGTGATCGGGAAGAGTCGATCAATGACAAGCGTTGTTTTCTACAGGATCGAGAATTCGAATTGCAAGCGACCATCGTCGAGCATGAAACTCCGATCTGGGAAGCGATTAGGAAGGTTCGGGGGATATGCCGCTTATTCGTCAGGAGCCCAACCAGATGCGACCAATTGTCCAGAATGTGCCCGATCGGGGACAAAGTAAAGGTCTTTATTGATATGCCGACCCGGTCAGTACTAGTCGGAGTTCGTGGAGAGGGAGCCTGAGCAGGATTTCCCGGCAATTTCGCTGGGACTGTTTTCAAATATAATGCCTTTCCGCTGCAATAGCCCTAATTGATTATTTCCCATTCAAGTTGGAATAGCACTTTAGCTATGCTCCAACGATTCCTAAGGCTCGAGGGACCGCTCAGAGAATTCCTCGCAAGTCACCGAAGCTTGAAGACTCCTTTCTTGAGCGATGCCGAGATGGAGGTGCTTCGTGAGGCTGTCCCGGCGTTAACTCACGTTCAAGAAACATCGGAAAACATTTCCGCGAACGACTGCAATCTCGCGAAAAGCGACGGAATGCTTGAGGTTGGAACTCGCTGAAGCAGACTACTCCAGAAATACTCCCGAGACGTTCCGTTTGAGACAATGATTCTTAATATCGAGTCTACCCATCCCACCGCCCTATTTCCAGAGAATGGTAGCAAGATTGGACCAGCTGCAAGGGCCTTTCGCTGAGCTCTTAAGATGGAATTGTTGCGTTCGAATACACATGAGACGGGCGTTTCCAGCGCGTTTTGTCGCGGTACTTGGAAGAGCGGCAGCTCACCTCGTCGTTTGATAGAAGACTGCAATTGGTGGCACCGGAGGGCAACCCGCTTACGCGGGAGCGGGAGTTCGAGAGCTTCGTGATCACCTGCCTCAAGAAAGTGAGCATCAAAACAGCCGCTCGGAGACCCGTATCCACCGATCACGACTATGGCGCCCCGCAAACCAGACGGCGCCATGAAGACCTAACAGACCTCCAGCTTTCCTCTACCTTGAGAGTCTTCGAAGCCGGCCTTGTGCCCCTGCCAGAAACGATATGCGTAGCCCTCAGCACGCTTTTGCCGACGAGCGTCCCAGCTGAACGCCTCTTCAGCAAGGCAAGGAATGCCCGTTCAAGCAATCAAGAGCGCATGGCGGACAGCAGATTTGGGAAGCACATCCTGCTTAAAGATTTCTATTCAAAGTCTCGACCATGGGAGAGAATTACCGGAGAGAGATACATTTTCATGCCATTTTCAAATCCGAACCCTTCTTTGTCGGTGATGCGAAGTTTGCTTGCGGCGAGATCAAGTTTTCCGGAAGAAGAAGACGACCCGGACAAATGTTCCTCTCGCGACGTACAAGAACGTGGCTGCCGGCACCCAAGACAACTCAGAGACCCGCCGCGGCGCATCACCGACGAGTGAGTTTGGCGAGAAAAAGGAGCTATAAGGGCAGTACAGAACTTCATGCATGAATGAGGTTTTCCGGCGCACGTGACTCCCGACCGAGGAACCGCCTTCACTGTAGCTGGCTTAGAGAGAGCTTCACCCGAGACTTCAACCAGAGAGTCCGTCATTCAGTCTGAGTCGTCTGACAACTTCCCTCCGCGGGCCCGGTTTGCGTCACTAACGGACAATGAGTCCATCGTAGAACAATCCGCGGCGAGCCTGGGTCCATCTCCGAAGATGCCGCTAGCTTCGTCCTTCCGCAAGAATCCGAGGAGGAGTCCGAAACTTTTCTTAGCTTGGTTAGCGATTTTCTTTTCTCCGAATGAGTAATTCGCGAATTTCCGGCACACAATTTATTATAACTTCGAAATCCAGATCTCTGACCGCCGTCGCGGTGACTCATGTGGCCGCCGAGCGCCTAGCCAACTGCCTAAAATGTGCGCGGGTCGACGCGCGCGCGGAATATGCATGTAACATTTACATTTTTGTTTTCACTGTTTTGTTTGCTCCCTCTCCACCAAGCAGGAGGAGCTTGGACTCGCGAGAGCGAAGGATATGGTTCCAGATCGTGAAGAGCTTAGAATGACAAAGGAACTACTAAGGCGATGGGAAGAGGAGACCCGTATGATCTGCTGAGAAATCAGATGAAAAGGATATAATATCTGTAGTATTAATTACGAACTGTATAGATCAATAAAAGCATAAGCATGGATCGACGGTCGTCCGAGGGGGACATCCGGGACGTTCCGTTGGTCGGCTCCGAGGGCCGTGTGGAAGGCACGGCTCGGCAGAGCGCGTCGGTGTTGGCAGCACCAAGGGCCTTCGCCAGGGGAGGGGCTCTGCCCCTCTCGCCGGAGAAGGGGCTCGACGAGGTGGAGTCCATGGACATGGGGGACGTAGTGGGGGAGCGAACTAGCGACGGCGCGGCCGCTGGGTCGAGAAAGCGGGGACCCGAGGGCGTGCTCTCGCCGGAGAAGGATACCTCGAAGAAGAGAGGGGGACCCATCCGTGGTGGCGGATGAGGACCAAGAACCGGAGGGGTCGGAACCGGGTGCGGAGTCAAGGATTAGCGAGAGCGAGGCCCGGCTCGAGAGGAGGATGGTCACAATGGAGGTACGCATGGGGAGGCTGCGGGAGCTGTGTGGGGCACAGAACGGCTAAAGAAGCTGGGGAGGCTTCTACCCCTCATCTTCGGTGATTTAGGAGCGCACCTAGAGGAATTTCGGAGGGAGACAAAGAGCCGGGTCGAGTACGTGATGAGCGAGACGCCGCGGCGTCAGGTGCCACGGGGATGGAGTCGAGCAGAAGTGGAGGGAGAACGAGGTGGAGTCCTTTGAGGAAGTCATAGCGAGGGCAGAGACGCTCGAGGACCGGTTCGGTCTGTTAGACCTAAATTGGCCGGAGGAGTGCCTGATGCACGTGAGACGCCAGCCGGAACAAGGATGGACGAACGGGGCTATGAAAATAATCGTCTTCGGCAGCGATAACAAGCTGGAAGGTCAGCCGTGGAGGGAGATTAGATCGCAGTTCCCCAAGGTAGGAGATCTGGTTGGCCTTGCTGCTGGCAGCGTCGCCGTTCTTCGAAGCTTCGAGGACGTGGAGGTCATCGGAGAGATAGGGCAGGATCGTCCCCGGGGGGTTCGGATACTTGTCGTGGGCTCAATGAAGCGGGAAGGGAAGGTGGACGCGGCGGATCTCCGGATGTTGGAGAGGGGAGTTCGGAAGCTGCAGGAGCTGTCGGGCAGTGAGTGCCCGTGTGTCTTCGTCGACCCTGCATGTCGAAACCGACGGCTCCTCAGAGCCCTGGGAGAAGCGTGCAGATCTTCGGGAGGAGAACACGGCGGCCCTGGGGAGATCATCGTGTGCACGAGGGGCGGGAGTCTGCGACCGGAGGGTATCGAAGGGGCGGAGCATTTTCAGAGGGCGACCATTAAGGTCAAGATCGGAGAGGGAGGGTCC
Organism: Galendromus occidentalis; assembly: GCF_000255335.2. NCBI lineage: Eukaryota > Metazoa > Arthropoda > Arachnida > Mesostigmata > Phytoseiidae > Galendromus > Galendromus occidentalis. Next base: position 22,423 of record NW_003804620.1, read on the forward strand.
TTCGCGGCCGCCCTGAGATGGGTCAGGGGAAGCTGCGTCGCGAGGGTGGGAACTCTGCGGGGTATGAGGGATGAGGAGGGGAACCTCGTTCTGAGGCTTGACGAGGTCACGGCGGAGGCCGGGACTGACTTCGTCAGGGATCTCAAGGAGAAGGCGCGGTTGGACGCCGACGCGAAGATGGGGCACGGAGAGAGAACGGTGGTCCTCTGGAACTTCGATCCGCTGGTCCCGCCGGCTAGAGCAGAAGGGACTCTTCGCGGTCTCCTGCAGATGTCGAGCGAGGACAAGGTCAGAATGGAGAAGCCGCGACTCTTTAGGGAGAAGTGTGGAGGGCCTTGGTGACATTGTCGCGTACCCCCGCGGAGGATCTCCTGCGACACAGGAGCCTCTAGATTGGGAGCAGGCGGTGCCGACCGGAGACATGGGTGAGTGTGGCGGTGTGTTACCGCTGCCACGTACCGGGGCACAGAGCCAGAGAGTGCAAACTCGGGGGAGGGGACGATAAGCTGTGCTCAGGTGCGGGGGCCCAGGACACGTTGCGAGGGACTGCGCGGAAGCACCGAGATGCTACGTCTGTGGCGTCGAGGGGCACCGAGCCGACAGCAGCGCTTGCCCGGGGAGGGGCAGGAGCATCGGGGAACTAGGGGGCGACCGTAAGCGGGGGAGCTCTAGAAGGGGCGACGAGTGGGTAATCTTGGGGAGCTCGAGCAAGAAATAATGGTCGAACATCGGCTTATTCAGATTAATCTGAACAGGTCCAAGGATGCGCATGCGATGTTGGAGAGGGTGGTTCCGGAAGAACGTTTGGCCATGGCTTTTGTATCGGAGCCGAACAAGGCTTACGTTCGGGCGGGTCAGGGCAGACTGGGTTATCGAAGACGTGGTGGACACCGCCATCTGGATAGCGGGGCCAATGAAAGCTAGGGGGAGTGGTAGGGGCTACGGCTTCACATGGGTCGACGTGGACGATGTAGGAGTATTCTTTTCCTGCTACATTTCGCCGAACGTCCAATGGGAGAGCTACGCGGAATTCATGCTGGAACTGGGGGAGAGTGTGCAGCGCCGGGGGGGGGGGGTGTTGACCGGGGTCTTCGTTACAGGAGATTTCAACGCGAAGAGCGCCTTATGGGAGGAAGGACGACCGATGCAAGGGAGAGGCTTCTGGAGGATCGGGTGGCAATGCACGACCTGACTGTCGTGAATGATGGGCAGCTGCCGACCTTCTCCGGGACCAGGGGACAGTCGTTAGTGGACTTGACCATGGTGAGCGGAAGGGCACTGGGGATTATCACCCGCTGGGAGGTCCTCCTGCGGCAGGAGTCGCTGAGTGACCACAGGTACATCGCTTCCGGAGTGAGGGGGAAGTGGGGAGGGATTCGAGAGTGCAAGAGGGAAGGTGGAATGCCTGCCGCGAAGTTGGACTTCGGGCGGGTGAAGCAGTAGGTCGATCGGCATTGCAGGGACAGGAGGGGGGAAGAGATTAGTGCGGGTGAGATGGAGAAGATTCTCCTCTGGGCTTGCGGCAAAGGGGGCCCTAGGGCCCGTTATTCGGGAGGGGAACGGCCGAATCACCGGTGGAACGAGGAAGTCGCGGCCCTGCGCCAACGGTGCATCCGCTTACAGAGAACCGCAAGTAGAACGGCGAGCTGGGTAGGTCGGGCGGACAGGGGGGAGGAAGGGAGAGCAACCTATTTGGCGCTTATGGCGACTTATAGGGAAGCGAGACTGAGTCTAAGGAAGGCCATCCGGAGGAGTAAGGATAGAGCCTGGAGGACACTCGTCGACGAGGTGGAGAGGGACGTCTGGGGGGAACCTTACAAAGTGGTGATGGGGTAACTCAAAAGGAGGGGACCGGAGCTGGCGCAGGACAAGCTGAGGGAAGCAATACGGAAGCTTTTCCTGGAGCGTTTCGAGAGAGGGGACTGCACATACGGGAGGAATGGGGAAGAGATATGCGAATGGTTCCCGAACTAACGATCGAGGAGATTCACCGGGCGGCTGACGGGCTGGCGAAGGACAAGGCGCCGGGGCCGGACGGAGTGCCCGCCGAGGTGGTCCGACTCCTGGCCAAGGGATGGCCGAAATGGGTGAGGGACATGTTCAGCAGGTTGATGAGGGAGGGGAAATTTCCGAAGCCTTGGAAGCTCGCGAAGCTGGTTCTACTGCCAAAGGGAGGTCGGGGGTTCAGGCCAATTTGCCTGCTCAACACAAAGGGTAAACTGATCGAGAAATATATCGTGGAGAGGCTTCATGGGGAAATCGAAATGGGGGCTCTGTCGGGGAAGCAGTACGGGCTCAGGAAGGGTCTATTATTAGAAGATGCGGTTAGGTTGGTTCTGGAGAAGGCGCAGGGGGGGCGCGGGAAGAGCTCCCGAAGCAGAGGCTTCGTGGTGCTGGTGCTTCTAGACGTGAAGAACGCGTTTAACTCGCTCGAGTGGGGGAAAGTCCTGCAGGCGCTAGGGGATCGGGGCTCTTCAGGGTACCCACTGGGGCTCATCTCGTCGTACTTGCGAAACCGGGGGATCATCACGGAGGGAGGGGTGTACAGGGTTACGGCCGGGCCCCACGGGGCTCAATTCTGGGCCCAACACTGTGGAATCTCGCTTACGACGGGGAACTGAGGCTCGACATGCCAGGGGGAGCGGAGTTGCTCGCGTACGCGGACGACCTTGCACTCATGGTCACGGCACGGACGGAGTTAGAGCTGGAGACGGTGGCGAATTTTGCCCTGGAGGAAATCCTTTCGTGGTTGGGAAGGGTAAACCTCGAGTTGGCCCCGCAGAAGACCAAAGCGATGTACCTAACCAGAAGAAAGAGCGCGAGGGGGATCAGGATTGGCCTGGGGGAGCTGCGGTCAAAATGGTGGATTGGGCTAGATACTTGCGTTGCTTTCTACTTTCTACACAGGATTCAGAACTTGGAGTGCAAGCGACTCTCGACGAGTATGGAACACCCATCTGGGAGGCAACAAAGAAAGTCAGGGGGATATGCCGTTTGTTTGTGAGGAGCCCCACCAGGTGCGATCAGTTGTCCAAAATTCGTCCGATCGGGGACAAAGTCGAAGTTCTGATGGATACGCCGACCCGGCCAGTACGAGTCTGGGTTCACGGAGAGGAAGCCTAAGCAGAACTTTCATTCAATGCCGCTGTTTTCACTTATGATTTCTTTCCGAAAAAATAGCCCTGATTGATTTTTTCCCATCACAGTTGGAATAGCACGTTGGCCACGGTGCAGCGATTCCTCAGACCCGAAAGACCCCTCAGAGAATACGTCCCAAGCCACCCGAACTTGAAAACCTCTTCCTTGAGCGTTGCTGAGATACAGGTGCTCCGTGAAGCTGTTCCAGCCTTGACTTACGTTCAAGAAGCATCGGAAACCATGTCCACGAATGCGGGGCTTGAGGTTAAAACTCGCTTAAAACAGACTACTTCAGAAACACATTCGGGGCATTCCACTTGAGACAATGATTCTGAATATCGAGTCCACTGTAGTGTATTAGGTATTGGAGTTTAGTCTCGACGCGGTCCACCGACGGACGCGCCCTCTGCCGGTAAGGCGGCAGAGCCGTTGTCTTATAAACGCCACTCCCGAGCGGCACACGGCCGAGATCATACGTGTTTTCCGTGAGGCCACTACATCTACACATTCCTTTAGCCTATTTCCAGAGAGTGGTGGCGAGATTGGACCGACTGCGTTGTCCTTTCGCAGAGCCCTTGAGCTTGAATTGCTGCTCCGTCCAATACACATGAGACGAGGCCTCCCTACTTGGAAGAGCGGGAGCTTGCCTCGTCGTTTGACAGAAGACTTCAGTCGGTATCTCCGGAGGGCTGCCTCCCTTCGCGAGAGCGGGAGTTGGAGGACTACGTCATCATGTGCCTCAAGAAGACGAGCGTCAAGACAGCCGTTCGGGGACCCGTGTCCATTGATCATGACTATGGGGCCCCGCAAACCAGACGGCGCAGCGAAGACCTTACAGACCCCCAGCTTTCCTCTAGTTTGAGAAGCCGGCCTCGTGCCCCTGCCGGCAG
>NW_003804621.1:0-2182 GCF_000255335.2 Galendromus occidentalis
GAACCGGGTTCGGTGAAGTTTAGGTATTTACATCGGTACGCGCGTAAAGACCGATTATGTATATATAATACCCCATCTGTCGTGAGGTGTAAGGTGTAAGATCTCCGAGGCCCGAGAGGGAGAGGGGTCACGGGAAAGGGGGGCCGTTGCGCGGTTGTCTCCAACCGCGCAGCCAGTCAGTTTTTAGTGAGTCAGTGACAGCTTCAGAGACGATTCACGGTCGTCTCTGCCAAGCTCTGAATTGCTAGAATAAAGTTACCCCGGTGTCCACACCCAGTGAAACTTAAGTTAGGTTGTTTTCCATCTGATCAGTGGCGGGCGGTAACAACATGAAGAATCATAAACGTGAAATGCTTCTATTGTACGTTCCATTCCGAAATGAACACGCTGAGAATAATGATCGAGAAAAGTTCCTCGAAATATATAGCGGGAATGAGAAAGTGATCATAGAAAGACGGCGAGAATTCTAGTCCAATCTTGACATTGATGTCGTCATGCGCGGAGTCGCGGCATTGTGGGTTCTCATGGACGAAACGAACGAGACTAGCGCATCACAAGAAGAAAATGTCTGCATTGGTATCGATCGTTTCCCCAATGACGAAGATTTGCTCGAATCAATGAACTCACTCCCAGTCAGTGCTGTCAAACGGCGAACAAATGTATTGAGCAAATCTGAGTACTGTGAAACACTGCGTCAATTCAACATTGAGCAGGGAGAATTAATCCCAGAGGTAATTCATCGCTTGCACGATGTAGACAGACCACCATTCAAATCTTTCTGACAGGACCAGCAGGATGCGGAAAAACCATGTCACGCTGTCGCAGGCTGATGGTTCGTCATTGAAAGTTCGTGGACGCTTCGATTGTGACGTTGAATTGAACGGGAACTCCTTCAGAGGCATCTGTTATGTCACCGAATCCTGTGGTCTCCTTGGACTGGATTGGATCAGACATGACAAGATCCTCTACCAAGCTCTCGTCGGAGAGAAGGCGAAATTGTCGACCATAAGCCAGATCGCTCAGGCTTCGGAGTCGGCAGGTTGGGCGGATAGATTAGCTCAGGAACTAAAGCTAAAATTCCCTGACGTCTTCAGCGAAGGACTCGGTAAATGTACGAAGTTTAAAGCGTCGATCAAGCTCAAACCTGACGCTGGGCCTGTTTTCCGGAAAACGAGACCGGTCGCTTATGCTACGTTACCCGCGGTTTGCTCGGAGATCGACCGGCTCGAGAAGGCGGAGGTCATCGAGAAGACCTTGCATTCGGATTTCGCAGTTCCGATTGTAGTGGTTAAAAAACCCGATGGGCGGACTCGCATGTGTGGAGATTATTCTACAGGTCTGAACGACCTTGTTGAGGATGATCACTACCCACTCCCGACGGCGGAGGACATTTTCAGTACGCTCAATGGAGGAACCGTGTTTTCGCAAATTGATCTCACGGAGGCATATCTACAGATTGCCGTGGAGGAGCGTTCACAGAAGTTGCTCACAATCAACACACCGAAAGGGCTATACAAGGTCAAGCGACTCCCATTTGGAATTAAGACCGCACCGAGTATCTTCCAGAGAGTTATGGACGAATTGACGGGGGACTCGCTGGCACGATGGCATACCTCGATGACATCATCGTCACAGCATCGTCTGAGGAAGAACATCGGAAGAGACTCTTCGCGGTGATGGAGAGACTTCAAGACTTCGGGCTCAGAGTTAAGCTGGGAAATGCAGTTTCTTGCGTAACGAGATCAAATATCTCGGTTTCATCATTGACGCTAAGGGAAGGCGTCCAGATCCCGCGAAGACTCAACCGATTGTCGAGATGCCCGCTCCAAAAGATATTGGCGAGGTACGAGCTTTTCTTGGGATGCAAACGTTTTACGCGGCGTTTATTCCTCAAATGAAAGAGTTGAAGCTGCCGATGGTGGAGCTACTCAAGAAGGATGCGAAGTTCTTTTGGTCAAGCGAGTGTGAGTCGGCTTTCAAGAAAGCGAAGGAAATTCTCCAATCGGATCTTCTGTTGATGCATTACAACCCGAGTCTACCTATCATTGTCTCGGCGGACGCATCGCAGAGGGGTATCGGGGGCGTCCTCGTGCATAGGTTTCCCGATGGCTCATTGAAGGCTGTTCTTCACGTCTAGGACGTTCACGCAGACTGAACAGCGGTATGGGCAAATTGAGAAGGA
>NW_003804621.1:2202-6541 GCF_000255335.2 Galendromus occidentalis
GAAGCTGCCGATGGTGGAGCTATTCAAGAAGGATGCGAAGTTCTTTTTGGTCAAGCGAGTGTGAGTCGGCTTTCAAGAAAGCGAAGGAAATTCTCCAATCGGATCTTCTGTTGATGCATTACAACCCGAGTCTACCTATCATTGTCTCGGCGGACGCATCGCAGAGGGGTATCGGGGGCGTCCTCGTGCATAGGTTTCCCGATGGCTCATTGAAGGCTGTTCTTCACGTCTAGGACGTTCACGCAGACTGAACAGCGGTATGGGCAAATTGAGAAGGAGGCCCTCGCCTTGGTATTCGTGGTTCGGAAACTTCACAAATTTCTGTTTGGTCGGAAGTTCACTCTCAACACCGATCACAAACCGCTTCTGTCGATTTCGGTTCTCACAAGGGTGTTCCAGCCTACACCGCAAACAGGCTACAACGCTGGGCTGTGATACTTTGGGATACGACTTCGAGCTCAAGTACAAGAACACGAAGGAGTTCGGCGAGGCGGACGCTCTGTCGAGGTTAATTCGAGAGAGAGCGGAGGAAAGCCATTGGTGGACACTGTCATCGCGTCTGTGGAAGCTGAAGTTCAGAGCGAGTTAATCGCAAATGTATCCCAAGTGCTGGTCACGGTGAAAGAAATTCAACAAGAAACGGCCCTGGATAAGATACTGTCGGAGGCGATTCATTTCGTCAAGCGGGGTTGTTGGATCACTCTTCCGTCAGAGTATTGTTACTCCGGTTTACAAGAAGGGAAAACGCTCATCGACCGAAAATTATCGCCCGATTGCCCAGGGATCGATAGCATGTAAAGTTCTCGAAAAAATCGTTGCAAGACATCTCATGGGATTCCTGGAGCGAAATCGGCTCATGGACCCGCGACAACATGGATTTGTCAAGTACCGCTCCACCTGCACACAACTTCTCCTTATGTCGAATGATTGGGCCTCGTATATCAATCAGGGCCTTCCTTTCCACGTTGTGTACTTTGATCAGAAAAACGCTTTCGACAGAATTAACCACGAAAAGCTGGTATCCAAGCTCCGAGCTCTTGGTATTCATGATTCCACTGCTAGGTGGATCGAGTCCTTTCTCGAGGGGTCGCACCTTCGAGGGTGAAGGTCGGAGAGGCTCTCAGCAGCAGTCATGCTGCACCTTGCGGTTCTCCACAGGGTAGCACCCTATCGCCTCTGCTGTACTCTCTGTATATTCTTGATATAGCCGATTTCCTCCCCAAGGATGTCAAATATTTAATATATGCCGATGACCTCAAAGTTTGGTGTCCAATCATGGACCGTACCTCTTGCGCTGTCCTACAGAATGCTATTGATGGAGTCGACAAATGGTGTGAACTGAATGACATGTCCCTCTCCCCGCACAAAACCGTTGTGTTGCAGTCGGGACGAGTCCGGTCCGATTACTTCCTAAACGGTGTGCCGTTACCCATTTCCGAGGAAACTTTCCGTGATCTGGGAGTTGCAATTAACACGGCCCTTGATTTCAAGCACCACATATCCAACGTGGCCAAATCTGCTTTTTTGCTCATAAATTGTATATTCCGAAGCATCATCACCAAAAGACCTGAACTATATCTTGGGTTGTATAATACAATTCCCTAGTCATGCCGAAGTTCCTCTACTGCTCGCCTCTTTGGAACCCGTCTCAACGACAGCACATCGATCTTTTAGGTCGGGTGCAGAATCGTTTCCTGCGCAGACTACGGTACCGATGCAATTTACAGCGGAATGATGTCACTCTTCCCGATCTCAGGACACTCTTCCGTGCCTCCCTTCTAGAGGATATGTTTACCATTACTGGAAACTAGACATCTAAATGGCCAGGGATGGGGGGACGACGTTCATTCGAAACGATGGAACGATCTACAGAAGCCTACGCTCCTGACTAACGGCGTCCTTTTGGGACGATGGAACGGTGTAGTTTAACTTTCATTCTTTGGGAACGGCGTAAATGTTCGTGTGCCCTCGTCTTAGGTCCGTGGAGCGGCATATATTCCCGAGGAACATTACTTTCATGACATCGCAAACATGTGCAATGCGTGAAATCATGGTGTTCTCCATGAGTCGAATGGTAGATCAGATTATGTGACTAGGGAGAACAACGAAGCGGCCACTCTATCCGGATCCGAATAGAGAGCGGAATGCGGGCTCCCAATATCAAGGTCCAGATGTCTTCCAGAATCGAGATGGAGTCATCCGTGCATTTCGGAGCGACACTCAGCCCATTCATGTCATCGTGCACGGAAATCAAGGGCAATGTGCCGAGTTCGAGAAGGAAGTTGGCGTTTATGAATCTCAGTGGCGCCGTTCATTCAAAACTGTCGAGAAGCGGACGACGCGACGCGACGATATGAAATCAGACATCGACGAATCACACATCGCTCAGTGGGAGTCTCACATCTTGGACTCGCTGGAGCGCGTCAGAGAATGGCAGCCAGAAGATTCGATTACCATACCACTTCCTGTTCAGGATTGTGAGGAATCGCGGATGCAGAGACCAAGTTCCGTAAGACCGCTGCTTTTCTAGGGCCGGTCAAGACTGTCGCATGAAAGCCTGCGGGTAGATCCAGTTGGCGACGCCGTTGAAACAAATGGAAACAGGCGATTCAGGCGAGATAGGTCCGATGTCCGATCGAGGAGAAAGATGAGGAGCCTAATACCTATCGACGGCTCTTCAGAACAGGCTCAATCCTTGGACACACATTGAGTAATTAGCGACAGTCGGAGACTGTGTAGTATTGAGAGGAGCACATCACTGCTCGCCTTCACTGAGGTGGAGTTTCCTTTACTCAAGTATCCGCATCGAATCGTCTTCTCTTGGCGAGTGATACCACACTGCGATCCATGTAGGTGGGATTTTTTCACGTCACGGGTTACGTTTGATCTACCAATTCAAAAACTCAGCCTCATATCCAGACGAGCAGGCTTTCAATTTAATCGCCGCAGCAAGCGGAAGGTACAGGACGCGGTTATTTTACTAAGTTCTTTATGACTTCGTGTCTCTCTTTTGAAAGCCCAAGGCATTCTCGATCGTTTCTGCAGCGGACCATCTGCTTGGGAATCCGGAGCACTGGGAAGGAGGGTTTTACGTTCGGGGGGGGGGGGTTGAGGTGGAAGCTTGAGAATCCACTCAATATTCATCGACTTCCATCCTGATCATTGGACCTCGACTCGTCATATTGGCTCTTATTTTGTGCTATCACTTATCACTTTATCTTGCTGACTGAATCGAGAAAACGTACCTCAGCTGGTCTTCCGCCATTGAAGTCGGAGGTATTTCACGCCTGAGATCTCCGGGTGCGCTCCTCGCTCTCATTCCGTGTTCTTGCATAAATTTCTCCCAAGGTTCATTATGGGAGTAAAATCCCTTCAAGAGGAGCTTGCGGCAAAATCGATCATCATTGAGCCTTTCTTGACGGAGAGTTCGACTGCTTCCAGCAGTGCTAAATTGGCGCTCGACGATGACACTAGTCGGCGCGATTGTTTTCATAACCGAGATCATTCTCTTCGGGAATACAGACTCTCCTGATATTTTTGCGCTTTTCATGAGGTGCTCGGCTTTTTCTTGAGCGCTCCTGTGAACTAGCTGAGTGCTGGCTGAAGAACTGAAGAAATGTTTCGAGAAAGCTTCGAAAGACATCTCGGAGTCTGTCCCATTTTCGACCGATTCTGGGAGCTCGCTCTCGCCACACGAGGCATCAGCTTGCAGGATGAACTTCGCAACTTCCCGTTGTATACTGTGCGCAGCATCCGCTTGTAAGAGACGAGCGTCGAGGGGACTTGAAGTCTGACCAGTTTTTAGCAACACGGCACAACGTGAGGCGATTCCTCGTCGGTTCGCGATGTGATCTACCAGGTTGCCGCGTAGGCGCTCCACGAAATCATGTTGCCCCGCGAGATTATCGAGACGGGTGAACGTGTACTGAAAGGCGAGGATTGCGTTTTCATATATGGCGGTCAAAATAATAGAGCCACCTAAAAACGTCTTCTTCTTTTTCCGGAGGTCCGTAACTTTTCAGAAAATCTAAGGAATCGGACGTTTTATTTTTGAAATTGCAGAGAATTGGATTGGCTTTCCAATGAACACGTCACTTTTGACATTTGAATACGTTTTGAGGGAGTTACAGCCGTCTCAATATCGCTTATTTTCGAAATTCGTAATGACATTTTAAAACCCTCATAAGTCGGGACGAGGGTGTCGCATCGGCTCGGTGTGGTCGGCATCTTGTAGCGCGAGGAAAGAACTGTCGATTCGCCAATTAACTTTGGGAAATCCGTTCACCTGGAGCTGGGAAAGACTCGTCTGCTATTCTGAAGTAACGGTCAAAATAATAGA
>NW_003804621.1:6561-11850 GCF_000255335.2 Galendromus occidentalis
GCTCTATTATGGAGGGTGGCTCTATTTTTTTGACCGTTACTTCCAAAGAGCAGACGAATGTTTTCTCAGCTCCAGGTAAACGGGTTTTTCGAAGTAAATAGACGAATCGACAGCTCTTTACCCGCGCTACGAGATGCCATGCCGACCACACCGAGCCGATGCGATACCCTCGTCCCGACTTATGAGGGTTTTAAAATTAGATTTGAAATTTCGAAAATAAGCGACATTGAGACGGCTGTAACTCCCTCAAAACGTACTCAAATGTCAAAATTGACCCGTTCATTGGGAAGCCCATCCAATTCTCTTCAATTTGGACAAAAGACCGATTCGGTTGATTTTCTAAAAAGTTACGGACCTCCGAAAAAAGAAGAAGAAGCTTCTAGGTGGCTCTATTATTTTGACCGCCACTGGATAAGGCTGAATGAAAATCAATCTGCCAAAACACGGATTGAGCTCGCGGAGAAGTTTCACCTCTAAAATAACCTCAGAGTCGAGTAAGGTGCAGTCCTTCCTCGATAGTCTCTCTGTAGCCTTTTCCGCGATCTTGAGGGCGGGGATAATGGCACGAGTCAAGTCCATCTCCCTTCTCGAAAGCGGGAAGTCTTCCCGTGATTGCTCGAAGTATATTCGCAGAGCGGGCTCCATCTCAAGGAATCGTTCTAACATTCTGAGCGTACTGTTCCATCGAATGGCGATATCCGGAAGTAACTTCAAAGTTTTCAGGATGTTGTCCCGGCAGGTGTCGTCCAAAAGATCAGATTTCAGTGGACTCCTGGAAAAATCCAGGACCAAAGTCCTGACCTTGGATATCAGACCCCAGAGTCCACCGTCATCAATCTCTGAACCATCGGGCTCGGGCTCATACAAATCTTGTTCGGTTGCCGCGGAACTCCACTCAGGTTCGGCGTCCCTGACCCCGCTTGATTGGGCGAGTTGGCTCCCGTGGCCTCCGTCGTTCCGATTCTTTCCGCGAAGTGCGGCTCTGACGGCCAAGTGTATGCCGTGTGCGTAACACGTGTGATGATAAAAAGGCTGATCCCCGAGCTCTAACGCCATGAGCTTGCCGACTTTAATCATCGCACGAGCCGCGTCGGAAGTCAAACCACATACATCGCTCAGTTTGAGATCGAATATCTTGAGAGAATCCCGGATCGCCTCAAGGAGAAACTCTGCAGTGGCATGTTCGCGGAATCGGAGCAAGAGATCGACTGAGTTCGACTTGAGAGACGGTACTAGCATACTTGTGCAAAGGGTCACGCCTATGAAACGCTTCCGTTTCCACGTCCACTCGTCGGCTACCAGTGTGAAAACGGTCCCCTTTTTTTTCAACTCTCTGAGGTCGTTCTGGATGACCTCGACGGCACTCAGGTACTCCGCATCCACGCTTTGGCTGGCAATGTGGGCATTGACTGTGCCGAAATTGGCCAGCCAGAAGAGAATTCTCATTATAGGATGAGAGAAAGCGATAAAAGGAATATTGAGAACCGTGACAAGGGCCGCGATGATCCATCTCTTGACCGTGTTTGTCAGATCGACAACAGAAGGTCTCCTGGTATCGCCATTGGACTCCGAGAAATCGAATCGTTCGTGTTTCCGAAGGTGTTTCCTCATAGTAGTTACGCTGAGATTGTAGGCGGAGACTGTCTTTTTACACCGGTGGCAAGTTGCTTTTTCTCTCCCTCTACTCGTATTTGAACAAGAAGTGAATTGATCCTTGACTTGATCATCTACAGGAACGTGGAAAGATCGTCACGAGTAAAATTTGAGTGATCGAGGGTGGAATATTAGAAAGTGATACTATCCAACGCGGCGTGGTTCGAGGACCGATGAATTCAGTACTCAGGCCACAATTATCAACCATGTACAACTTACTAGTCAAAGCCGCCACCGACGGAGGGAAGCCGCGTGGTGAGTCGGTCGGCAGGTCCTGCACAGAATCGAGCCCATCCACTTCGCAATCTGTACTGGCTGAATACCCGCCTGCAATTGAGGTACCTCGCGACTCGCGACCGTTCATTTGTTCGTGGGCCACTGCGGGAAGGAATACTTCGCGCGTGGCCGAATGCTCTGAAGCGCCACTTGAATGCTCCTAGCTCCCTCAAATCTCCGCAATCCCCACGTAGCGGGACAAAATATGGATAAATTTACCTGACACAACCGTTTCGTCATCGTAAAGCTGCTCCTGCTCCTCGGTGTTTGGAGCACCGATCGCGTTATGTACCAATTCCAATAGATCGTCCATTCTCCTTCAGGAGCTCTCGGAGCTTGCTTCGAATTACGATTCTGTAGCGAGAGGTCAAGGAACACAGAACACAGCGATGCAAGACACGAGCAAGGTCTAAAGCAAGCTTCATTGTCTTTCCGGCATTCGATCCTTTGACTCACTCAGCGTTTATGCTTACGCTTACCCACTTAGACATCGGAGTTAGGCCTCACATGGAGGTCGGAGGGGGTATTCAAATCCAAAATATCTCGAGAGCCAAGAGGTATTTCCCGCCTGAGTTCTCTCCTTACGCACATTCTCGTAATCCCCCGAACGTGCATGAGAACCTTCCGGACACGAATTGGCTTCAAAGCGACGGTGCCGCCAGGAACGAATCCGGATAGCTAATGTTCTCTCACTCTGCTCCCTGACCCTGACTTATATAGGTCGGGAATGTGCTTTTCTACAAGCTCATTCTATGAAGGAAGTTCACCAGCGGCAGGGATCGAACCCACGGCGCGTCCCGCGCGAGAGTCGTCTGTTCACCAGGATGTGTGACGAAGTGACGGACGCACTAAGCACTCGACCACTGGCCGGTAGAGAGTTAAGACGGAGCGGACGCTTCCTACGCGAAAACTGAAAGGCCGCAGGGGTCTCCAAGGGCCACAAAATGGGAGCCTCTCTTGTCCCCATGCTGTTCCATCGTTGCAATGATCATTAGATACTGCTCCGAACAATATATGAGCCCTCGTAGCCATGCGCGCAGTCGGTCTGCATTTGTCATGGATGCCTTCCCTCAGGAACGCTCGCTCGAGTATGCCATTCCGTCGTTCCAGGAGAACAACGTTCCTGAGAAACGTGTGCGTTAGCACACCGTTCCATCGTTCCAAAAAAGCCGATCCTCCGTTCCTCCGTTTCTCGCTGTTTGGATGTCTACTGGAAACAGACTCCGTAGTAAGTTCTCGATTAGACCCAAAACTGTTGCCCGAAGTAAACGTATTCAAGATCTGTTTCCATGGAGAATGGCCGATAAGCTACGCGCCGAGGGTTTCCCCCTGTATTTACAATTATTGGCTTCACTCCCCCCTTCTAGTCAATAAAGGGCGCTCATTCATTCAATTCATTCAAGCTTATCAAAAATCCCCAGTTCTACCGGTGTACCAAGCACATCGAACTAAAATATTTCTTCATCAGAGATCATTACGAACGAGGAGAAATCGACGTCACCTACGTGCCATCAGAGTATCAGCGAGCTGACTGCTTGACCGAGGCCCTCAACAGGACGGTATTTCTGAGACAACGAGATCTGTCTAACATGACTACATGGAGATCTTAAACATGGAGCTCACAGTCCTAATCGCAATACTAATAGGTCCGTCTGAACAATACTTTTCGTATTCGGATTGTGGTGACGATTGCAAGGTGCTGGCTCAATCCTGCATAATCAGAAGAGGCATTGGTGATTCTTTCTTCGTAGCCTGCATTGACTCGGAGGAATGTGAGAACGAAGCCGATGATGAGACTGCGTGCATCTCAGACGATAAGGCCACTTTAGGTGGTGGGCTATTATGGCCGTGGTTCAAACAAAGACCAATGCCCGTTCCTCCGAAGCCAGAGCTAAACAATTGCAACAATTGGGAAATCATCATCGCCATACAGTCCTCGGCTTCACTAGCGCTAACATCGTTTCTCATAATAAGGGAACTCATGAAAAGAATATCGAGGCAAAGATCTGAGAGAGTGACTAGCAGTGTGGTGGATAATCCGTATCTACCCACCACAGAGGATATTCCTTCTGATCAACAAGAAGATGAAAGTTCTGACTCAATTAATCAACCGCTAGTACAGAACTAACACGAAGTAAAAACGCCGCCAGAAAGTCAAGGTCATTCTCATCCAAGAGACAGTACGAAAGCGCGTGTTCACGCCTGAGACTGGCGAGGGCGAACCAGACCTAACGCTATAGAGAGGGAGGGAAAGAGAACACAAGGCGGTCAATTTAAACTTTACTGTAACACCCAACATCCAGCAAAACGACCCCTCGATCTTCTTAAAACAACCTTGATCTGTTCAAGAATCTCCTCGGGCTTCTTCCCCTCTTTCTCGGCATCTTCAACGAGATGTGCAATGTCCGCCAGACGGAAGAACAAGAATTGAGTTTCTTCGTCCGCCTTATGTCTGGCCTCTAGAAATCGCTCATTCGATTCCTTAGAGTTTTTCAACATCTCTTCCAGTTTCTCGATCCAATACAGATGATTTCGAGTGCTCTGTTCACAGTACACATGAGTGCAGACAACCTCCGGGAAGGTCAAGCTCTTCAGTTCACTGATTCCTGGATAGTTTTCACGCAGAGGATTTGTCCATGTGATCTCTGCACACTTCGCTGCAATCTCACGTGGGAGTTTGTGAAACTCCTGGATTTCCTTGATGTAGTAGTAAAAATCTTCAACAGAGCGCTGGAGCTCTTCAGGGGTCTTCACGTCCTCAGAATAAGAAGAGTTGCCCTCTGCCATTTTGATCACAGGACTGATGAACGATAACTAAGATCCTCAAAAACCAGTACGGCAGCGAGACAGAATCTGGGAGAGGATGTGATCTGACCTCTAGTTCTAATAACCTATGAGGAATGTTTCGAACTGGCTGGCGCATCTCGTTACTAAGTAACTGGAACCCCGCCGAGTCTAGACGACTAAGGGTCAGACACCAAGGGGCTTTTCTTTTTTTATTCTAGAGGTAGGAAAATGCCTTAAGGCACGCCCGGCACGACTCCGTTTGGAGCCTCACCCGGGGAGTGTGGGGCTCGCACCCACTAAAAACCTAGCCCTCTATGCAACACAGGGAGCCGGGAACTGGAAAAGAGCCGAGGCCGCCATCCCGGAGTAATGCATCCAGCTTCCCCGCTGCTCATCTTGTTTCTCTTGTTCCGCCATTTCTACGGGTTGTGCTTCTCGGCGGCTCTCTCTTTCTTGGAACTTCTCATTTTCTTCGACTTGCCATTTCTTTCTTCTTCATGATATTATCGATTATCTGCGTGTTCCGTGTCCACTCCTCTTCGCTCTCGAGCATTCGGTCCAGGATCTCCGGCA
>NW_003804621.1:12191-14408 GCF_000255335.2 Galendromus occidentalis
CGTCCATTCATTGAGCCATCCCATCCCTCCTGCCAGGCCCGGAGTATGCGTCGTCCGATTTCGTCATCGTTTGGGTGCTCCCATGCTTCTCTGTTGGGGACATCCCGGGGTTCTTCGTTTGTCCTCCCTTCGTACAACAGCGTCCGTTCCGTTGCCAGGAGGCTCCAGGGCGTCATTCAGGACAAGGACCGCGTCCGTTGATATCGTCTTATAGGCTCTCGTGGTTCGAATGGCCATGATTCTCTGGGTCTTCTCCATCAGGTTTTTGTACTTCTGGAATTTCATGGCTGTAGGGGCCCTGATTGGGGCTCCGTACATCACAATCGACTCGGCTACCGTAGCCATCATCCTCCTCTGAATTTCGCCCGCACCGTACGTTCTCGGCAGGATCTTGGCCATGCTCGTTGCGACTTGCGCTGCTTTAGTGAGTGTGATCTCGAGGTGCATTTTCCACGTGAGATTTCGCTCTAAGATGAGTCCCAGGTATTTTGTGTGAGCTTTGATCTCGATCTTCTCGCCCATCAATCGGATGTCTGGGCCTTCGTCGTTCCGCCGCCTGACGAGCATGACAGCCTCGCTCTTCCGAGGGGGCCAGTTCGAGATGGTTGTCATGCATCCATTTCGCTATTCGATCCAGCGCTTCTTGTGTTATTTCTTCAAGCTCTGTCATGTTATTTGCTGTAACTAGGAGCGCCAGGTCGTCGGCGTAGGCGACGCTCTGGGCTCCTTCCGGCAATGGTATCCGGAGGACATCGTCATATGCTACGTTCCAGAGGGTAGCCCGAGGACCGAGCCCTGAGGTACTCCAGCTGTCATGTCGTGTGTCCGTCCGACCTCGTCAGTTATGCGCCTGTCCTTGAGGTATGAGGGCAGTATTCTCTGTAGGTACGCCGAAACACCCTTCCTCAGGAGGCTGTCCGCGATTATCTTCCATTCTACGGAGTTGAAGGCGTTTGTCACATCAAGAAGAACTATCAGTGCTCTGGATCTCCGATGCCATGGCTTCTGTACCTCCGTGTCGGCGATTCTGTATACGCTCCCGAGCGCCGTCAGCGTGGATCTTCGTGATCGAAATCCGTGTTGGTTCTCGGAAATGCATCCTCCGTCCTCTAGCTCTTCTTGTAGCCTTTGATTCAGAATTTTTTCAACGGCTTTCGCTACGGTGTCTAGTAAGCATATCGGTCGGTAGGCATCTGTCCTCCCCGGTTTTGGAATGAGAATCAATTTGGCCGTCTTCCATCTCTCGGGGAAGATTCCTTCCTTCAAGATATGATCTACCATTTTCGCGAAGATTTTGGGCCACCTTTTCATCAGCATTCTGACCGCTTCAGGTGGGACTCCATCAGTCCCCGCTGCTTTTCCCGCCGCGAGTTTGCCAGCTGCGGCAATCACTTCGTCGACTCTTATCTTCGGGATTTCCTCCGGATCTATGTGATGTTCGATCCTTTCGAATGGCATCCCTCTGGGGAAGAGCTCCTCGATGGCCTTATCCACTTTTTCCGTCGGGATCCTAAGACGTCGCTTCCCCGATTTGTCTCGAATGGTTTTGTATGGCATTCCCCATACATCGTCCTTGACCATGTTGCATAATTCTCTCCATTTCTGCCGTTTGCTTATGAGGATTTCATTCTGATATCTATCTCGGGCTTCTCTATAAGATTTTCTCAGGTTCTCGACTCTGTTAGGGTTCTGCCGTATCTGCTTCCTCGAACGAACGAATAGTCTCCTTGCTCGGTTGCATTGCTTCCTGGCAGCTTCTATGTCTTCATTCCACCACGGCACTGGTCGTTTCCTCTTCAGGGTGCTGAGTGGACGCGGGGCCGACGCGTTGCACGCTTCAGCGAGAAGTGTCGTTATGAAGTTTTCGTCTACGATCCTCTTGCTGTGCTCTGCTTCTAGGCATTCGGTATCTATTTTCGAGAGGAATTCCGATCGATTGATATCCTTCCCTCGCCACCCCTTGTGTATCTTTGCTGTTCCACTCTTGCGTTTCTTCCAGTGCGAAAATGAATTTCTAGACACCAAAAGGCTAGCTCACTAGAACGCTGGCGACTCGAATAACCGATTCAACAAACTAAAACAAGAGACATTGAATTAAACCTCAATAAACCATTCTTTGTTCGCGCAGACATCTATGTCTGCGAAATATAACAAAATCTGTCCGAGCGCCTTTGGGGGCGCCCGGACAGCTCGAACATGGGGCCCGAAGGCCCCCTT
>NW_003804621.1:14428-17458 GCF_000255335.2 Galendromus occidentalis
TCTTTTCCCGGGATGCATACAGCATCCCTGACGCTCACGCAGATCACGTGCAGACCCGCAGATCTGCACGTGAGCTGGTCCGCCGGAAAAATCGACCCGGGGGCGTCAATTCCCCCGGGCCGATAAGGCCGTCGAGCTCACTTGTGCTCCCCTTCCACACAGTGGGAGGGAGACTCCCCCTGCGGGGGGCATTCCCGGCCTTTTTGCTCCATTGACGGCGGCCCAGCGCTTTCTAAGAAACGAGAAGATTGATAATCGTTATTACAATCCTATATTTTCAATTTATTAAGCTCAGCTATGTATGAACATATATACAAAAAGAAATTAGCTGTCAAAAATGACAAACCGATCAAACCTCATCAGACCTCCGATTCCATCTCCCGTCGAACTGCCGCCTTGTATTGCGGACCGTCCTCCCGGACGGCCCGCCGCTTGTCGCCTCTTCGGCGGTTACCCACTCCGGGTCAGACATCCTCAGGTCTCGCGCGCCGTTGGTTAGCACTGCGGGACTCCAGGCTGGGGTCTCCCGGCTACTCCTCACCGGAGACTTCTGCGGCCTCCTGCTCTTGGCAGAACCGACTCGACGGCGCCTCGCCTGAGATTTCCTCGACTTTCGGCTCCTCCCACAGCTACAGGTCCTCGTGAGCCGTCTCCTCCTCTGCTCGATGCCGGACTCTTCTCTGCTTCTGGATCTGGACCGATCGTATCTCCTTCTCCTGCTGGCTCTCGATTTTCTAATTCGAGGCATCCAATCGATAAGTCCAATCGAAGACTGGATAACGAAACCATGGATAACCCCCCCTATTTGAACAAAAATCTCTCGGAGAAAATTGTTCCAACCTCTAAAGTATAATCTGTTAGATCGAATCATGTACTTTTATAAGCTATGTTAGCCCAGGAAATGTCAAAAAAAGTTTCCTGACTACTCCGCGCGAAACCACAGAATGACGTCAGAGGAAACTATTCGGAACAAACTTCATTGTTTATTCCATGGACAGATACCATTCACTCTGATCACAGTCTTTGATGTTACCTACGATCGTGTACAGCTCTCGTACGCTTCTCGGCTCCATGATGTGAACTGGAATACTTCTCCGCCTCGATTCTTCGGTCGAAGAACACACTTCCGATCCAGTGGAGAGCTGCAGATCAGCCAAATCATCCTTGGAAGACATCCGAACTGTCTTGGAGGAAAGATGTCTCGACTCGAACCTTCCTCGTAGTTCAAGCCCTCCCACGGATTCCAATCAATCGCGGGAGCGGGGGCTGGTGATGATGTGCTCGGAACAGTTCGACTGATGTTCGAATGATTGGCGAGGTGATTCGTGATATTAATGGATTTCTCTGGACAACAAACAAAGAAAACGTCACTCGTGCGCTACAAACTGAAGGGAATCACCAGTTGAAAGAAAAACTCACCGATGGTCAACGACCAGGACACTGTGATGGAAATCAGGGAGATTGAGAGCACTACGATGATTAGTGCTAGGATGGACCCGAAAACAATCCATCGGTTCCAAAACCTTGACCGTGATTGAGAAACCTGAGTTTCCCTTCTTGGAATGAAGGGGTGAACGTCTTCAACAGGTTCTTCGACAACTGACATCTCCATTCCGGATTGAGAGTAGTTCTCGTAGGTCATGACCGTCTAATTGTGAGTCCGAACGTATCCTCTCATATACTTGTAGGACGGAAAATCTCTTTCCTGACATGTGATACTCGATCCGAAATTCAGATTCTTTCATCTTCAAAAGTTGGATGCATCTCATTCCCATGAGACAACGAAATTCGAAGATGAGACCATCTCAAACTACCTGTTACATCTGAGGCTGATACTTGACATCGGTAGCATAGGTAAATGATCTGTTAGCTTCTGAGGGAGGAATTCTCAGAGATTCGATTACTCAATTGGAGAGATTCAGCTGGCTATGTTTATCAGCCATTTATTCTGTCAGTAATGTCGCTAGAATAATATACAGGACTACGATCGCGTGAACGGGGGCTGTTGAAATCTGTCTTTCCCGTGTTCGTTGTCACTACGCTTAGCTAGACTCCTACGCAGTCTTGTTTCCCTTTCTCTTACTTCAGTGTACGTATACGTATATATTACGCGTTCCGCTTCAATAAAGTTTACTGGGCATAATCTGATGCTCTGATTGATTGATTGATTGATTGATTGATTGATTGATTGATTGATTGATTGATTGATTGATTGATTGATTGATTGATTGATTTTATTTCGATCTTCCATATGCATATATATAGTCCCTTTCATTTCAGGGGTGAATTTTTTTGCATTCACAGATCATTCATCCGCCCACTTCGTCAAGATATTTTTCGTCTTCCTTAGATCATTCGCGGTAGTACCAGGGTGAAGTCCAAGTCGGTGCGAATATTCTTGTGGGTCGAATCTTCCTTCCTCGCATTCCAGAACGATGTGGGTGTCTGTCTCTGGGGCTCCGCATTTGGGGCAGCTTTCGTCGATCGAAGGGTCTCGGGCATGTTGTCGACTCCTGGTGTTGAGCATTCCTGCTCTTGCAAGCGCCAAGAGTCGGCTGCCTCGCGTGTTGTCGTATATATTCCTCTAAAGACCCCTTTTGTCTTTGAATTGTCGATATATACTGTTGGAAATTTGATGGTCCACTAGTCGAATGCTCAGTCGAAATTCAGCTGTGAGGTAGATACGGTGTGGAGGGATTCACCATGTTGAATAAAAACACGGGACTTTCGGTTGAGAACACGTCAAGCGAAGTCGGCAACCAGGATAGCCTGAGTAACCAGCCAGAGTGTCTTTATTACATAGACGTATGCTTTTATAGTACAGCGGACAAGGGAGCTATGACAGTCCGCGTAGCCGGGAGAGAGAAACTATCTAGGACGTGCTACATTCTAGACACGGAAAACTGAAAACTGTTACACGGATATAACACTTCTTCCTACATCGGGTATCGCCGAGTGGGTCAAGAGCTACACATTTTCATCATTCTCCACCTAGATCGAAGATCCACTCGCGAAATTCACCCGTTCACC
>NW_003804622.1:0-1321 GCF_000255335.2 Galendromus occidentalis
GGAACATGCGGGGAAATTTCGTGAAGCCCCCTCTGATTGGAGTTGTCTCATGGGTCAGGAAATCTTGGGGAAAGATTTCGAATGAGTGTGTCGCGAATGCTCTCCGCGCAGGCTATCTCGATAAAAGTCATGCCTTTGAGGACAGTTACATCGGGAAACACGAGCGTCTCGGCCCAAGGGATCGCTCTGCGATCGAAAGTCAGAGGCTTGAGGGGGTTCTTCAGGCTTTAGATTTAGATTGTGAACAAGACGTGACAGAGGAGGATGAGATTGTCGTATTCGATTGACGATCATCGTGGTAATTTGTCGCATTCGGATTTTTGTTGTCATTCCGATTTGTTTCATAAGTTGAAGTAAACCCTACCCCGAAAGTAAGCCCTCCTGCTTTTTTCCGGGTAGTTGGCGAATATAAGCCCTGGCTTATATTCGGGGAAACACGGTATATATACACAGGCGTGTAAGCACGTAGCATAGAGATCAGGATCGATCGAGAATAAAGTCCACCTCCGAGAGTGAAACCAGTTTCGAGAATCACCGAGTGCGACTCTAGATATTTCTTCAGTATCTAGCTCCACGACAGGACTCTCTTACAAGGGTGTCGGATCGGTATACTCCGGCTGCCTCACCATTCTTCAAACAAAGTAGAGTGGTATCAGTTGGACCTCCTCTTGTCGGCGCGATTGCGATCCTGAGCCGTCGCGCGCCCTGCCCGACGATCTGCGTTGACCGTTTGGGTCCCTGCCTCTCCGCATATTCGCTGCATTCATGGGGCGGGTCGGGAGTCGCTGCCGGAGGAATCCCGAACGTTGATGGCTATTCCTGCTCGGATCTCTCTCTCTGAGCGCGTCGATCTCCGAAATATAGAAATTGAAATCCAGAGCGTTCAAGTCCCGCTCGATCTCCTCGACAGACCGGAAGCTGTAAAAACCATACGGGGCGGAGGAAGCCATCGTCTCGAGTAGTTTTGCCTAGTGTGCCTTCCACTCGCTGGAGTCTACTCTTCAAAAACCGGAATCTCGGCCTGGATCCGAGTTTCCGAGGATTCGGGCTCAGTCTGCAGCAACTTGGGCGTGTGATATATAATCTTCATAGTACCCGAGGTGATTAAGAGGCGGCGTCTTCAGCGATCGACGAATCGCGAAGGCTCCTAAAAACTTAATCTTAATTAACTTAACTGAGTGTGTCAAGACTTACGGAATGCATTCCTATTCGTGGAATAAATCCGTGTATCGCTGCATCTCAAAGAACTGACCAGTCGGAGAGGCAACGGTAAATTAGCGCACGAGGGCCACCTGTTCGTGACAGCTCACGCCTCGAAGAG
>NW_003804623.1:0-2308 GCF_000255335.2 Galendromus occidentalis
GTTATCCATCCTGATCATTGACTATATACAGATATGCACATCGTTTTTTGTGGTAACGATTTCTGGTCAGCTGTGCGGTAGATGTTCCTTGATTGTGCGTCGCGCACGGGATTCCTAGTCTAGTATATCTATCGATGAGTATTAGGGAGCTGCATATGGTTCGGGCCCTATTTTCCGAATGATGATATTCCCGTTCTGAGAAGCATGAGAGAATTCCCGACTGCTAAATTATTCGCGGGGAAACTCTGGGAAGAGTTCCATCTGTATGTCACCTTCAGGCTCACCAACGTATTCTCGAAAAAACTATATATTCTGATCTTTGACGTACGGCCCTCGCAATCGTTCAACTGTCGCGATGAAACCAATCGGCAAAAACAGGCGATAACGGTGTTGGATGACACATGACACCATGAAGATGATCAATGATCAATCTTGGCGTTTGGTCAGAGTTTGTGGGAAAACTTGATGGCAAAGAAGGACAGGCTGTCATCATCCGAAACGTCCAAATTCGTGACTATAACGGCGTGAGACAACCCTCCTCAACAACCAATTCACGTCCTATCACGGTAGTGTCATGGCACTACCTGCGTGAAATTTTTTTGCTGTTTGCCACGCGGTGGTGGCTCAGTTCCTCATGAAATCCGAACTTGCGCATCTTCGGATGCTCATGCACTGATTCAGCGAAAATTTATTCAGCTGTTGCTAAGCGGAAACTTCTTTCGTTGCGGACAAAGTTCGGCGCCGACATCGGTGTTTTATATCGTAGCAAGCGTTCGGGAAAATCAGTTTCGTTCTCTTCGGGTAGACAGATATCGATTGTTCTTTAAGGAGTAACGGACGGATGACGTCACCCCCTCTCCCTCGGAGCTCGAATACTTTATGAGGAAGCCATGAATAAACGCTTGAATGGAGCTGACCTAACCGCTTAAGTGCGTACTTCGCTGTACCTGCGCCGAAATCCCCAGTCGCCAGCACTATAATAAACGCCGTCTGTGCGTCACGTTGAAGTCTATGGCAGCTACCAAAAGGAGGGGTGCGATCTGCTCCAAATTTGGGCAGGGCCTTCGAGCGCTCTCCATAATTCCTCAGGCTGAATTTGCTTCAGAGGGATTGCGTCTTACTGCGTCAATTCGCCCTCAGAAGTGCGGAATATGACGTCACCTGATTGCCTTCGCCACACCGAATGGTCGCCGCTGCGTGCCGTGGTTCAATAGTGGTTCATTCCGTGGTTCAATAATGATTTCAAATAGTGGTGGATGGTGGTTCGAGAGTGGTCGGAAGCTTCCCTTCGCGCTGTCGGCCGGATTATTCCGGCAGAGGGAAGGAATCATATTTCGTTTTCGAGGTATACAGTTTCCCCCTCGCTCAAAAGCCTGTCGGAGCTCGAACTCCATCCCGCCGCGCCGACGCGCTGTGACGCAGTCGCTGCCCGTGCCTCAACGTTCATTCCTGAGTCGCGCGTCCGCGTCGCTGACGCTGTTACGGAAATTGATTCGTTCTCATCGTTTCTAAGCGCTGTTGGAATGGGCCTTCGACAGCAAGATTGCTGATGTCCGTGATTCCTTTCCCGTGCACGAAATACTGAGTCTGAGTGTCTGCCATTCTAGCATACCATAACTGTGTTCACTCCACATACCACCTTCTCTTCGCCGAGCGCCTCCTCAACTCAATATTTGACTAAATAAGGGAAAGAACAGCAGCGGGATTTGACAAGGTAGAATTTTCATAAGATAGTCTTTCTCCTTTTCCGCGTCATGCGGTAACTCAGGCGCGCATCGTTCTACTTCGATGCTGCGCGGAGGAGACTCATCGGGACTGCGGAGGGACGTCGACGCATAGCGATTCACGCAACTGAGTGAGTCTCGATCCTGGCCGTTCGAGATCTCGAAAATCTATGAGATTCGCTGATGAGACAAAATCACCTCCTCAGAAGAGGCGATGAAACCAGACGGAAAGCAATCCCTCATGGGTACGATAGGCTCCTCTAGGTCACAGTGCTCGGGCCTGTTGGAGCCGGATCCGCTTCGATCGTTCCATGCTCTACGACAACGGAACTCGGCATCCTTTCGTGTTATCCTGCTCACTAACTCAGCATTCGGCTGAATCAGGGGAGAAAGAGCAGCGGGATCAAATAGCCTTTCCGTGGAGAGCAATCACCTTCCGCCAGCTTTTCGGAAGGAGATCGCTCGTTTTGTCCGGCTATTTAATAGCGAATGGCCTGTGATCCGGTTCCAGAGGATGCTCAAAACTAAATACTCGGTGGCAATGCGTGCGCCAGCAGCGCATCAATCCAGCGTTAGGTGGACCG
>NW_003804624.1:0-1050 GCF_000255335.2 Galendromus occidentalis
GCGTCTTCACAACCCCGAGATGACATGTCTCGAAGTGCGGAATCCTGGGGCGTCCGTGGCTGTGCAGCTCTGGCGTCAGAGAGCGTCCGCACCAGGGAGCGACCCGGTGCGGACCGCTGTGCTCTCGTTCCTCAATAGAGCTTCAAGATGAGCGAGAGGAAGAACTCGAATCGGATTTCTCCGATACTATTCAGGTATATACTGAGCTCCGAATTTCATGCAGTCATCTTTGGACACAAGCTCGTCGGAGCGTTCGTCTCGATCGTACGATTCGTATTCGTGAGTGTTTGTTTCTGTTGAGGACCTTCTTCATCCTTCCGATCGCGGAATGGCTCTCCTAAGTCTGCCCAATGAGATCGTTCGTGAGGTCCCCTCCCGCATGGACGCCGAGTCCCTAGTTGCCGTCACCTCGATGAATCCTCGACTTCAAGCCGTGGCCCTGGATTTCCGTCACTCGAACAAGGTTGAGATCCTGACGGAGTCTACGTGGGGCTTGCGAAGCTCATCGTCAGGGGCAACAATCCATGCGTCAGAATCCATAGGCAAAGCTCTCGCCACTTCAGCAATTGTCGCGGTGGCGCCGGAGAGTTTTTCCGCTCAAACAGCTCTGCTCGTCGCTGAATGAGCTGCCGTCTTTCTGCTGAACTTGCCGGAAATCCTGACTCGAATCGAGGTGCTTCACTTCCAGGGCTCGGCTGCGATGGACCTCTACATCGAGCCTACGCTTTACGATATGATGGCCCGATCATTCACCGGAACTCACATGGGACCCGGATGCCCGATCATGGACTATATCCACTCCCACGACATGCACCAGATCTCCCCCGGTCGGAGAATGTGCTGCCCCGAAGATTTCATTGGCTTGTCGAGCCCAGAAGGATGGTGAGGAAGCACAGCAGTCGGGGCAATCCGCTCTTGATAGGAAAGATCAATGGTCGTGGTCGCGATCAGGAGTTCAAAGATCAATCATGACGCGGAGCTATCTCGTGCTGAATTAAGCATCAATATTTTGGAATTTAATTGTTAGATGAGACGGAGCGTCTCTGTGCG
>NW_003804625.1:0-1146 GCF_000255335.2 Galendromus occidentalis
AATCATCGTCAGCATGCAGGTGGAGAATCCACGGGATCCTCCATATGCCTTACCCCGAGGTTCGCCACAAGCTTGATTTCCGCACAACGGTAGTAGCTGCGTAGGATGCGGAAATTTTTCGGTGCGAAATTCTTCTTGCGCGACGCACGTTTCCCATGAGGTTTCTGAGAGCTGAGGCCGAAGTGCGATGCTGCAATTTTTTTCGGAAACTTCTTTTTGTACGGCTCGCGCTGTCGGAATCACTCCTCCTCGCAGCGCTTCTTTTCCCTCTGCATGATACTTTTTTTCCTGTAATTTCGGGGATGCGATATTCATGGTATTAAATAAGGAATTCTCCGAGAATTCCGGCTGGGAGTGAACGTTACTCCTCTCTCAACGGCTACGAACGAGATCCGTCGGAGTAATCGACAGGGCGCATCATCAGAGCATGTCTTATACCAGGCAATGAAAATTGTGCGGTAATATTGAGGATATGTGAAGGTCTGTGTTAAGGTGACCGGTGAGCGCGGCACCGCCGCTAGCGCCCTTGCCCGGCGCAGAAAGCGACGATGTGAGAATGAAAAGGAGTCAGCTGCCTGGTGGATGATCGACCGGTGTCTTCGGTGTCGTTTCACGTTTGGAATCTAGATTCGCAGGGCCATACGCGGTTACAATAGTCTGCCTGCTACGTTTTGGGATAGGGAAGACCTGAAAAACGTCGAACGGGAAATTATGGAAGACACGCGATTGCTCAACTCATGCGTTGACAAAAACTTCGCATTCCTAAAATCGATTCGACAGGAATTCTCATAACCACAATGAGAATCGGCAGAATTGTGTTCTTCAGCTATGTCAATGAGTACGTCACGGTTGCGTGTTCCGACTGTACTGAGGCTTTATTGTCTAGTTCAGTGTTCCTCAAACTGGGTTCCGTGGCGGATTGCGCGGAGCCCCGAAGTCCACCTGCGGAACCCCTACGGAAGAAAAAGTTAGAGAATCACTGGTCTAGTTGATGCGTCTGCTACTGCGGGCTCCGCCCACGGGCTCACAAATTACGCCTTACAGAATGTCGCTCCGGAATATGTACCTTCTCGGCCATCTCCCACTACTCGAATCCTCCCACTAATGGCCAAAGATGACGGACGGCGCAGGAATTTCCGCGTGAAA
>NW_003804626.1:0-1428 GCF_000255335.2 Galendromus occidentalis
GGTCTTCTCGGCATCGAAATGGGCAGCTCCGCCGCCAGCGCAAAGATCGTCCATCCGTCCAAAACTGGGAGGGTTGGAAGGACAGTTGTGTGTCTCCCGAGCATCACGGAATTTCCGTGCGATCCGTCCATTGGTTCCCGCGAGATCACCGACAATGATTTCCCGCTCACCTTCGATGCTAGTGCAATCGTCAAGCTCCGAAGTTCCCTGAGTCTCGCGCAAAATGCGATCCTCTACCATCAGAACTTTAAGGGGAATGCGAACCTTTGTCCCCAAAAGAAATGTCCATTCCTTTGTGATTTTCGATCACTGGAGTACCGTGGGAAAAGCGGTTCTCTATCCTCCATGTCTCGCCAAGGGATTCTCTACGCCTCTTGCGTCGGAGATCGAAACGACGTCTCCGACCTTTCTTCGGCATGATGCTAACTTATGAAAATGATTGACTAATACCTTGTTTCAAGTTACGACCAAATAATTAAATTATGAAACGCAGACCTTCGCTAAATAGGGAAAAGTTTCCTCAACTTTCGACGAACTTACGACCGGAGCGCACTCCGACATGGAATAAACTAAAGCGCAACGGACGAAAGTCGATTAGCATTAAAATTGAAACGGTCAAAATGGAAGTGAGCGCTACGTCCAACAACTCGCGATCGACAACGATAACGAATGGAAAGAAAATATCAACTTTTTTTTAGTTTATGATGGTGGATATTGGTTTGTGGTAGCTGAAATATGCGATATTATGGATGATATCTTCATGAGCTACATTTCGGGTGAAGATGAGATGAAGGCAGGTGTTACTGTTGGTCGTTGATAGACTCGGGTCTGTGATCAGATTGACATTCAATTGTGTTGACATGAAATTGATCAATTAATTTCTTTGGTTTGGTTTGTTCATATTCCAATCGAAATCGCCGCAGATGATTTATGGGGTTTTTCTGGCGCGGTCGCTTTCGGAGCCGAAGGCGCGTTTGTTTTCAATGAATAAGGCTTCGATTTTCGAGAAGTTTGATCCTGACTGATATAGATGCAGATAATCGCTGTCATGTGATTATAGATTTGGAGGCGAGCGAAACAAAGATCTCCGCAATCGTTGTGTGTTAGGATTGGCTGAGGGAGTGATTCGGTGGTTCCGGGCGAGTCCATTCGGTCGTAAATGGCGACGCCACCTGCTCTCTGTGGTCTCTTGTTTTGAGATTTTGTGAAACAAAATATTGTGGCTTCCATGAGCAGCGAATCTGATGAAATGTCGAGAGCGTGGGCCTGTAGGCTCTGCACGTTCAAGTTCAGCAAGATATGAGATTGAGACAGAGATTGAGGGTTCGGAAAACTGCATAATTCCACAACAGCAGGGCTCGACCTTACGCCACCACTCGAAGGCGCTACACACTCGAAAACCCGTCACTCATTGACCCAGCCTACCAG
>NW_003804626.1:4715-9189 GCF_000255335.2 Galendromus occidentalis
TGCCGCATTCTGGTACATGAATACACGACACGATTCACATACTTTGTCGCCAATTCTCACGTCAATGTTCGGGAATGTGGCTCGATATTGTTGTGCGACTCCGCTGCTCTTGATCGTGTTCACGCGTCTTTGTCCCTTCTGCCACTTCTTACAGGTTTTGCACTGAATATCCGGCATCTTCACGAATGAATGGTGCACTCAGGAGCGAAGACACGTGGAGAAATGAGCGATAACGAAGCGCGAGAACGGAGAGTTTGGTGACGAAGATTTTTCCAGCGGTCGTTCTCTAAGCGGCGCGCGCGCGTACGGTGTTTCGTCAGCAGGTCGGCAGTCGGCATTTATATATTGCCGGCGGATTTGATTCCAAGCAGGAAGCTCGCGTCTGCTCGTAAACGCGGGAATATTTGAATGATCGCCGCGGCGATTGGCGACTCCTCGGCGTGTCACTGGAGGACGACAGCAATGAAGACTGATGGCTTCTCCTTACGGGGATCGATTGGTAGGGCATGCTTCTAGTATGATAGCCCCCAAATCGAGGGTTATTAATGGAAAACGCTCGGAAAGGACACAATACCAAAAAGGAGAACACCAAACCGGTGCAATCGCATTCGCAGGAACGCGAGGGTCTTAAAAAACTTGTCCCAAGCGATTCCAGCTTGGTAATCACATTTTTTTTCCGGAAAAATCACGAAAAAGTGATTTTTCCAGACGAAAATCGATCTGTATCTCATGGAGAAAATATCTCAGGACGGTGATTGGGGCATGGTTTTGTAGCTCTTGTTCCCAGCTTTCGAACGCCACCAAGCGCGAGTCTCTAGCTTATCCCGTTCTCGCGCAATGACCGTTCAAAGATTTCAGGTGTTTTCAGGGGTCCGAACACACTTCAATTTTTCTTCCGCATACCATTCGGACTTGAGAAGCGATTGAGATGATCTGAGTGCGTCAATATGCTTCTAAAGAGTGGGACATTACGCCACGCAATCCATTTCGAAAATCGGAGTCGTGGCCGAAAACGCCCCCTTACCCAGCTGTACCCTTTCGAAAAAAGGCAACACCAACGTTCGCATTGATCCCTAATATAAATCCTCACGCGTTGTGAGATACATATGCGTAAATACATGAGCCAAGGGCTCCGCACAACTGAATAAGTTATGTCCTCATGGAAACGTGCCTCGGGTGTCATTTCTTCTATGCGAAACCGCGATGTAGTGTGAAAGAAACGATAAATGATGAATTGAGGGTTCCGCGGGAGGATTCGCGGAACCCTTGAGGGGTTCCGGGAGAAGCTTTTCGGAACCCTCCGGGGTTCCCTGGTCCGAGGAAGGTTGGGAAACCCTGATCTATCTAATGAATCGAATGTTAGGCCGCCATTCTCCCTCTCGCTGTAGAGCGCTTCATGCAGACGTCCTAGATCCTATAGAACAGCAGAGCTCTCGTGGGATAGCTCGAATGGAAAAGGTCACACATACGTAATCGCTGTCCTTACGATTAGGAGGTGGGAACTACGTACATACATAGTCGTTAGTCCTCAAGCGGCGGGATGGTGCTCGGCGAACTGCTTGGTGGAGAGAGTTAGTGGAGAGGGCCGTGACGAACATCTCAGCTCGGACCGGGGAGGAAATTGTTGATTTTCCAGGATAAGGACATGATAAAACAACTGGGAAACTATATCTTACACTCCTTCAGGCGGCTCCGCATCTTTCCAGTGTAGTTCAAAGTCATTGCGAGCAGGGGTAGGCACCGATGAGTGGTACGGCGAGTCTGGACCTTACCGTTTCAATATATAGGGGGGAAAGGGCGGATCAGGGGGGATATGATCATGCGGTACTATATCACAGGACCACATCCCTTTCATCTCACGCGCGATTTCCCAGCGGACCGGTCTGGTCTCCTCCCCCATCGCTCTAATATTTCCTTCGTATTTCGCAGCGCTCCACAACCCAGAAACTCCTGGAGTCCCGATATTTAACGGAGTTCCTCTTCATTGGAGTGATGTGGGGTGCACTCCAATAGCGCGTGCTGGGTAGTTTCCTCCCCCAACACACAAAAACAACAGTGTGCGTGGGTGTTCGGGAACTACCTGCGGTATTTTCGAGTCAGTAGCATCCCTGCTCTCGCTTTTGCAAGAAGGGTGCTACCTCTCCTATTAGTAATATGTGCCGACTGTGGTCAGCCCTCGTTTCTCCTTATACGTATTGTATATCTGCAAGCTTGGTATCAGGGACATCCCTACGCTTCATACCTTGTCCTGCGTTTCCCGGACTTCTTGTTCCACTTCCTTGTACTTAGGAGTGATCATCCTTCGATAGTGTATACCACGGGTATTCCCCCTTCAAGGTATTTTTCACGCAGGATCTTCAATCGTTTGATTGCCTCAGTATACTTGTTCGTCAGTGCAATCATTGATAAGATCGCTCTCGGCCATGTGCCTCCATTGAGCTTATCCTGGTAAAGTATCGGATTCTGCTCTGAGCTTCTCATGCCTCGAATGATGACAAGTCTGTTTCACCTTGGATGAACTCGTTGGCTACCTTGTCTCCGGTAATGCCCAGAGCCCATCGACCTACAGACAGCTGCGATTTTTCGAAGTGAGCATTAAGTGCTCACTGGTTCCTCGATGCTAGTACCGCATTGGCGTGCGTCAGCGCCGGGACCGCTGTGGCTATCCAGTGGATCTGGGAGACTTCGAATTTATCGAACGTCCATTGGCATTGTGCGTGCATTATTTGCAGCGTCACTTCCGCCTCCTTCAAAATCAAGTTGATGATTAGGCTTCGCGGACGAAATTATCCCGAGCTATTCATATTGGTCTTGTCTCTCGATCTCCTTGTGTTGTAGAAACATAGGAGTCGGCTGCCCCAAATTTTTCTCCTTGAACACCACAATAGCGCTCTTCGCGTATAGTAGCCCTGGGATCTCTATCGTATGTATGTATCGGGTTGATATTCATTATCACCTCGAAACTAAATCTCGTCCATGGGGTCTCGATTCTAGTTCGGCAATGTACAGGGAGAATAAGACGGGGAAGAGGGGACACCCTTGTCCCAGACCTATATTAGTTGACATCCTTTCGGACCAGCAGGTGCCAATTTTTATTACGATCTGGTTATCCATATACATGGTCTTGAGTAGCTGTGCCCAAGTAGAATGCATCCCGAGGTCTACCAGTCTTTCCTATAGGAGTTCTCTCCTTATTTTATCATAGGCTTTCGTACAGTCAATGAAGCAGCAAATTGACCCCTCAGATTGTCGCTTTGCGAGTTCGATATTCGCGATGTTCTAGTACCGATGACCCTAATCTCTGCGATCGAAAAACGATCGAATGTGCTTTCCTCGGCTCAGAACTGTGAATTGATGAGGAGCACGAATTACGTACAGCGAGCCTTAATGAAACATTGCCTCGCATTCCAAGACCCAACAATACAACCGGCACAGATATTTCTCACGAGACCCGCTGGTAGAGGCAAAACCTTGACGTCGGAACTTTTGATGGGAACTTACAACCGATAAACGGAACAACGGTTCACAATGCCCGAAGCAGTTCCAACTCAACCTCGCGGAGGCCTTTGCTTCGAATCACTTTAGCTCTATAGCAATGCATTCACGAAGGTGAGGATTGTTTCCCTCGATGAAATCAGTAGGAGACTGTTTCATACCATCAATGAGAGAATGGATATCATCAACATGAGACACGATAAGCCATTCGGCGGCATCTTGTCCGGTTTCGCGGTGATGGATGTCGTGGGTGAGTCGTTCATGAGGATTGAGGCGCTCCTCAGACGGAGATCGTGACAATTGATACATTGTGCTCTCTACGATCCAGGCCGTCTTCTGGAGGGCACAATCTACAGCCAGGAATTCGGTCTCCATTGAGTGGCGCTTCGCCGCCGCTGCGGTGAGACGTCTACTTGCAAAAGCCACCACTCACTCCTCACCTTCCCGGATTTGCACGAGGACTGCTCCAAGGCCAGTGCCGCTCGCGTCCGTTTTGAGCTGGGTCTCTAAATCGAATTTCAATTCAATAAGACCGGAATTCCGCCTTGTCCCAGGAGGGCTCGTCATCGCTCGAGCACCTCTGATTGTTCGATGACACACTTTCTCTCAGAGGCGAGAATTGCGAAAAGAAGAAAGCTGTAGATCAGGAGAGAAATGCTCGGCGTCTTCACGACCCGGGGATCGCATCCTTGTTGTGGGGTTCTCTTCTGGAATTCCGAAAACGACCGTCTCGAAGCGCGGAATCCTCGGGCTTCGTGGCTGTGCAGCTCTGGCTGTGCGGGAGAGGGTCCGCACCAGAGGGCGACCCGGTGCGGACCGCTCTGATCTCGTTTCTCAATAGAGCGTCAGATTGAGCGAGGGGAAGAACTCAACTCGGATTCCTTCGATACAATTCAGGTATATATTGAGCTCCAAATTTCATGCAGTCATCACTAGGACACAAGCTCGTCGAAGTTGTCGTCTCGATCGTACGATTTGT
>NW_003804627.1:0-1197 GCF_000255335.2 Galendromus occidentalis
CGAAATGAACAGCAGCCCGGACCGAGCAACAGGACCAGTCCGTGTGGCGAGTGTGGATCGAGCACCATCTTGAAGAAACTGTTCAAGGTCAACAAACCAGTGAAAGGGACTCGCCCCAAGGGGCTCGCAGAAACTTTGGACTCTCTCCCAATATGAATGAGAATTCGCTCAAGTTAGTGCTATGGCTAAGAAAGAGAAACGATCCAGAAAGAGAAATAGTCAAGGTCATGATCTTGCTCCCTTCTGGAGTCTCGCGGTTTAATGCGAAAATTCCATTCTCAAACCGATCCAATCTCACCTGAAGTCTAGCCAATACCAGAAATTAGTACTGTCGAAGAAGTATATCACTCTCAAAATGATTGAGTTCACGTATCCGAGAGAAGTAATGACTCAGTGCTCATGATAGCACGACATAGGTCGATATACTCACGTACTTCAGAAAACTCGGATAACAGCAAGCAATTGAAGCAGAGACTAATAATTATTGAGTTGCGCAAAGCGTGTATGCTAAGAGCATGAGTTCCTTGAAGGACAGTGCACGCAAGTCTCTCGCTTCGGACTGTAGAGGTCCTAGTACTTGAAGGTACATTGCTGCACATGAAATGAGGAAATCGATGTTTGTCGATCGATTTCACGACCGCGTTTTTGCGTTTCGGACATCAAGGAGGTTTGAGGCATGAACAGGGTCAAGAAAGACTCTCCTTATGAAGCCTCGTGTGGAGCTCGTCATGCTCCACGATAACTCTTCGAGGAATCGAATCGAGTTTGAACCCTCCGACTGAATCTGGAGCAATGGCTCTATGAATTTCGTAGAAGGATGACCAGAAGCCAGATATGACAAATGACTGTTTCCGTTCACTTTGTCAACCGCTCAAGAGGCCCTTATCATTGCCTCAACAGCAACCGCCTCCAGATTCACAGAACTGATGACATGAAAAACTGTCTCAATCATAGGAAAATCAAGAGAAATGCCTCCGATGCATTTATTGGAAAGTATTGCTAGCTCTGAAAGAGCGCATATCAGCAAGATGGGCTTGACAACGTGTTCATCGACTATAACTCAATCTATGTATGGTTGGAACACCAAGATAGAGATGTCGACATACTGTCAGAAGTAGAGTATCTCGCCCAGAAAAATCGAATCGTCATCCAAAAGCAAGAAGCTTTGGTTGAAAGCAATACAAATAGTTCAATGAC
>NW_003804627.1:1698-5030 GCF_000255335.2 Galendromus occidentalis
GAATCACGACGTCTTCGATCGGCCTGGATTCAATAACGGCTGCCCCCTTCTCTAGTGACTTGTGTCAATCTCAAGGGCTCATGGCTCACAGTATAAATGCCAGACCTTACTGAGAAATTCTCAAGCTGGGAATCGACGAGTGGGATTCAGCTTAGAATCTGATTCCGATACTTTCTCTAAAGCCATTGAGAAAAGTAGCCAACCTAATCCAGTCTTATTGCACAGTCACATTGCGATGGCCGTGCTTGTGAAAGCGTGTTCAGAGTTTCTTCGTTTTTGACGGAAACTCGCAGTCCGAAGATCGTCAACTTTCTGGTACAGCTGGTTTCTGCATACTCATGGAATGAAAATATTGTGTTCACAATGCTCATTGATACAAATCAGGATTGGGACTGAAGCATCACTTATCGTCTAATCCCTGTGAGGAGCTACTCACTCAAGAGAGACGAATGGCAACGACTCTTCCGTGAACAGAAAAATGGTGTTTCGCACCAGAGATCGATTCTCTCTCTCTGTTCATGCACGCTTCTGTCTAGTTGAGAAAGCAAGGAAAGTCGAAAAATATGAACGCGGAATCATCCTCCCAAAGGAGCAATGTTGACAACATTCCTTCCGAGGAATCTTCTGGAAATATTCTCCTCGTAACCGGAGAAATTCGACTCTATGAAGATTGTTTCTCCCGGCAGGAAGAATGAAGATGTGATCTAGACTTGAAGATCAATCCGTCTTTGTCTTTCAATTTCGCCACAGGCGGAATTTAGTATGGTTCCATTGTCATGAGCAGGAATGGATAGAAAACCTATGGGATTTGTTTTGCACTCTTCACGGACAAATCCGAAATCTATCCGCAGCATTCGAGGCAGAAGGCAGAAACAGCCCGAAAGGGTCGCTGATTTCAACCCCGGCGCAGTTTCTTAAGTTCGAACTATATCCAAATACGCATCGTCGTCCAGTGCCGTTATAACCAAACGTCGCCTGGTGAAAGGATAAGAGGCCATAGGGTATTCACAATGCACTTGAATTTTGTATTCGTAATTGCGAAGAAAGCCCAAGAAAGAAACCGCAGAGAAAAGAAGAAAACTAGAAGAAGCGATGACTAATTTTTCGTCTCGCTGAATAAAAAGAGTAAGGACTTTCCTGTGCCTGAGAGGCTCACGATGACAAGGTGTCATCATGTATTCCAGCCCCAGCACATCTTCATTCTGCATCGAGTATACATCTCTCGATACCGGTAAATTCCCGAATAGCGTCGACACAATCCGCTAGGCAGAATTGAAGGAACACACAAAAATATTGCTCTGAGTTGCATGGTCAAGGACCCAAATCGCGGGCTCCGCCTCAATCGAAAGAATCTATCAGTTTCATTCTTTTTCGAGAGCAACCATGTTATGCATCAAGAAGAGAGAATTCAGTCTAATCAGAGGAATAGACAAATCTCACTGAAGTCGATTGACTCGAAAGACCCACGATATTAATGGGCCTGGACTTCCTTTGTGACGCACAGCGTCAAATCAGTCAGAGAGTATCCTCAGGACACAGGACTTGATCCACCTGAGACATGCGAAACTATTGTATTCTGGACTCAATTGTACCACATGTATGGAGTGGGGAGAATGCGATGTTGGAGAATGTTTCGTGATATTCAATTATCACTTCACAGATCGAATTCCCTGGAAACTCCTGAGAGTCAAAGTCGCAAGTGAAATGACTGAAGTCATTCAGCTTGTACAGCCTACAAGCAGATAGAACAAGTTGCATTGTGTCATGCAAATCGCTCTGAGCTAATCTATACAGCCAGACTTTACCGCCGCGAGCCGTCTTTCTCTCAAAAAGTTGCTCGCGAAGACGGTTTGAGAGGTCAAATAGGATCGGATGGATGATGCACGGAAATCGTATACTTGAAGGCAGCATGGATTCAATCCACGGCGCCCCTGATCAAGCAGTGTGCAAGCATTCAAATGAGTCTGAGACGATTTCTGCCTGGCGAGCTGAAAAACTCGACTTTCCATCCGTCATACACACGACCATGAAACAGCAAAATGCTTGAAATACCTATATATATAAATTGCCTAATTTGCATTGTTTCCGAAGGAATTGGTTCACGTACCAGTAATGATTGTTCCAACAAGAATTCACGAAAGGGATATTTTTGTCGACACAGAATCGTGTAGAGCTACAAAGCTCAGCCGGGAGATGGAACTTCATTCCTCTCGGCATCTCTCCATCACGGAACGGAGCAGGCTACATGAATATTCTGTAGCTTACCGATACCTTTTTTCAAACCCACATATACTGTTTGGAACTTAGATTTCTGAACCAGACAAGAACAGCTTTTCTTCCAGCGAAAATGAAGTACGGATTCCTCAATCTCTAATTGCAATGTCTGAGTCTCTTATTCGAAACGAAGTTCGTTTCTAAGTGTATCTGTCCAATTGGCTCTATATGAGCAAGACTCTCGAAGCAGTTAAAAGACCTGGGAGGTGAGCGCTCTCGAAGAGCCTGCTCACGATACGGACGACGAGCCTCAGCATCCATGTCTGGCCAGAACAGTCCAGCAACATCGATGGCTTGTTGAGAACGAAGCCGATCCCTACGCTGAACCATGAGTGCATATTGAATAACGCCGTTCCTGGATCGCCGTTTCCAAAGACAAACAGCTTGAGCAGACGGTTGAACAACCTCATCTCGAATCACGATCGGACTAGCAGCATCACCAGCGTTTTTGGTCGACATTTGACGTTTCGGTTTCAAGCTCGTCCCTGGGAGAAAGATCCCAAGTGTCACAGGTCACAGCTTCCAGAGGAAAACAGAGACCGTCGAGACATGGCTATCCTTCAACAAGAGGGATGGATGCCCACTGGAGAAAAACTGACCGTATATATATGTAACTAAGGTGCTATGATCGATTTTTGGACACTTCCTCAAAAACTTTCCGCAGTAAGGGAGAAAATGTTAGGAAATCGCCTTCTTCTGTGAACAAAGGCGTTTCCATTACTGTCTTAAAAGTTTTCAGAAGTCAGTGTTTATGACACTTCAGTATACGAGCCAAAAACTCTGATCGATTGTCACAGAAAAAGGCTGATTAGCTTTTTCTGGAGAACTCCTCTTTTTTTCACTGTACTGGCCCATGGAGTCCAGACGGTATATAAGCAGAATTCAAATAAACATCAGACACAGATTCTTCTGTCACCGCACGATACCCTGCGTCCTCATTCATGGGTTGAGTTCCTCACTACCTGCCTCCGGTATCCTCCGACAAGTGCCGCTCATCAGGAATCATCTGGACCAAACTGCGTTCACAGCCGACTGAGACAAAACTAGACGGCCAATGT
>NW_003804627.1:5050-10766 GCF_000255335.2 Galendromus occidentalis
CGCACTTGGAATTTTCCCTCTAACTTTTGAACGCCCCAATGGATTCCGATGAAACTTTGCGGAAAAGAATCCTCTCTTCGGGGGCTACAATCCTACGTCAACCGATCTGGAATATTCCAATCGAGTGAGAAATGCCAATACTTTCCATGGAAAAAACGCAAAATTTCCAGCCCTAATCTGTAACAAAAGTATGCGCGCACCCCGACCGACGCCGTTTCCCGCCCGGCCGAGGCTCCGGGGCGGCTTATCGGAGCTTTTTGAATATCGCGGAGTCTCATCGCACTTCGATGAGGCCAGAATCGCCAGTCAAACTCATTGTTCGAGGTATGACCATCATGTTCGCTAAAGTGCCATGAATGTCAAAATGAGTTCGACGGGGACCTCCGTGAGTTTATTGAGAATTGAATAAGTTCATTCAGATTCGATGCGTACGCGCATAAAAAAATAGATTTCATTCAAATCAGCTGATTCCTTGTGGGCTCAGATCGGTCTTCCCGCTATCCGTGAATTCACGAGAGCTCTTGTCAGACCCATTTTGACATCCATGGCACTTCAGCGAACATGATGGTCATACCTCGAACAATGAGTTTGACTGGCGATTCTGGCCTCATCGAAGTGCGATGAGACTCCGCGATATTCAAAAAGCTCCGATAAGTCGCCCCGGAGCCTTGGCCGGGCGGGAAACGGCGTCGGTCGGGGTGCGCGCATACTTTTGTTACAGATTAGGGCTGGAAATTTTGCGTTTTTTCCATGGAAAGTATTGGCATTTCTCACTCGATTGGAATATTCTAGATCGGTTGACGTAGGATTTTAGCCCCCGAAGAGATGATTCTTTTCCACAAAGTTTCATCGGAATCCATTGAGGCGTTCAAAAGTTAGAGGGAAAATTCCAAGTGCGCGCATACTTTCGTTACACAGTGTAGGAGGAAGGAAGCGAAAGAGGGAAACAGCGGAACCCAGGGTTAAGAAAGGAAAATTGTGACTTGTCAACCACCCTCGGCCCGATTTGTTCGATCTTCAATCCTCCTTCGTACATTGGCAGGCAGCGACGGGATCTAATTAAAATCAAGAAAGGATGTCATATGTATAGGTAGATACATAGAGCACTCGAGACAATAAACGTTGTGCGCATGCCCCGTCCGCCGCAGAGCACAACATAGTGTGCGCAGCAGACGACAAGGGTCAGTCAGCCACGCTGGGCATGCACGACCGGTACGATCAATGACTCGTCTTTTTAATCCATGATCATTCAAACCATAACAGAAAGCAAGAACAACCACCAATTCGAAATGGAGAACAAGGTCTCTGGAAGGCGGACGGAGATAAAGGAGCAGGAGCACCGGATCAGCTCCAGGCGTGCTCGAGCGCAACGTAACGACTGACTTCTTCTTTCACCTCGTCTCATTCCTGATCGGTCCGACGACGAAGTTGTACCTCCGCACGCCTCACAGAGACGCTTTTTATTGAAATGGCATATGACATATAACAGAAATTATAAAATGAGCCTGATTCTCGACCGATGAAGATCTGACGACCATTATCTATAGCGCCGAACCAGGGCTTGCGCCAGTCCCCGCCGAAATTAGAGCCGGGAGAGACAAGAATCATCGCGGATCTGCAATCGACTCAATGGGATCAAGGAGCCGGATTGGCCGTGACAATGTTTGACCGCGGGCCGTTTTTACAACACACGATCGGCTTCGATCTGAGGCCACCCCCTCGGGAAATGACACCACTCTGCATAAAGGCCAAAAAGCCCTGTTCACCGGGGTGTCTTTCATCAAACAAACATCGCCTACCTTTAAAGGACGCGCTTCCAACGGGAGCCTATTATGAGCTGACCGCAAATAAGCCAAATATTCTTCAGTGAAGCGCCTCCAAAAATAATTCAACACCCGTTGTTGATAAGGCC
This sequence comes from Galendromus occidentalis, assembly GCF_000255335.2. Taxonomy (NCBI): domain Eukaryota; kingdom Metazoa; phylum Arthropoda; class Arachnida; order Mesostigmata; family Phytoseiidae; genus Galendromus; species Galendromus occidentalis. Next base: position 6,963 of record NW_003804627.1, read on the forward strand.
ATCGTCTAGAAAAACGACCTTCCCAGCGTCGCTAATGGTGAGCGTTTTGAAGGCGTGTTTGGTATATGGGTCTCACCCTGGTAACCAAACAATAAATCACTGGGGCTCAAAGCAGAAACCTCATTGAGATCTGACACCGAACTCGTCAGAGGACGTCGATTCACAATCGCCTCGATACCAGCTAGAATCACCTCGAGATCCCGGAACAAAGGGACACACGTCTCAAGTACCTTACGCAATGGTCTCTTGACCGTCTGCACTTGACGCTCATAAAACCCACCCATCCAGAGGGCCAGTGGGGTTATAAACTCCCAAGATATCATTGAATCCGCGAGCCACCTTTTAACTTCTTGGTCTGTAACGTGATCGTATATCGTTCAGAGCTCGCGGCTCGCTCCCTTGAAAGCGAGACCATTATCAGACGGTGGTGTTCACCGTGGGATACCGATAGGTGAATTTTTTCAAGGCTCGCAGAACCTCGAAATTCGACAGATCCAAGGTCAACTCAATATGGATTGCCCTAGAGACCGAGCACGTGAACAACAGTAGGTATGTGACTCTTGCTTTTCTCGCCAGAGTCTTTCCGATACCATATGGGGCCGGCAAAATCACACCCAGAGTAGTAGAACGGTGGAGATCTCTCTACTCTGAAATTAGGGAGAGCAGCCGTCGGCAATGAAGCCGCTTGGGCATGGAATATTTTGCCTAAGGGACATGACGCAAGTACCTGTCTCGTGAGATGACGCGCTCTCAATATAAGATTGTTTTGCCGTAGGTGATGCAAAACAGTCGCCACCCCGCCAGAATGGAAGCAAGTCTTCGCATGAATATCCATGATGATAAGCTTGGAAAAGTTGCAATCCGTAGGCAGGATAAGGAGGAAGTTCAGATAGGCTCCCAGCGGCATGACGCATCCTGTGCTCGGATAGATTGGCCTATCAACAGACGAATCCATTTTTCGGGACAACGGATGTGACTCTGGGCGATGCTTTCGGGCAAAGTGACGCCCGACGAGCTCCTTAAGCTTTTCCAGAACCTCTAAGTCGGGAAGCGCGTACTCGCAAGGAAGCTTCAATGGTTTCGTTCGGAATTGGGAGCAAAACGCACAGGCACCGACAATGTGATGAATATTGTCCGTTCCACCTTCCGCTCTAGATACTGAGGACCTCAGTCTGTAAGTAACACTCAAATCGCTACATCAATCAGGCTGGCCAGAGAACAAAAATGAAGTTCCAGAACCCGCCCGGAAGTACTGGTCGTACCGGGATGATCTTCACTGTGACGAAGGACATGGTCCGTTGCGCAAGCTACCCATAACAAAAGTACAGACTACCAGAAAACACACGAGTTCAGGGGAGATTTCGAGGCGACTGGGTTGGGTGACTACTAAGAAACCATTATCATCTGTCTTCCCAGGGAACGGAGGTTCCCATATTCTTTATTTGTAATGTGATCCATATATCAATACCGTTATGATTATTGTTAGGATTTTGGATGGCGAAGGAGTCTTGCTAAATGAGGAGTCGATCAGAGATTTTAACCCGACAACGAGGTTATTCGATAACGACCTCATTATCACTGACCGGTCACCACTTGACCCGTTCACAGTGTTTTCAGCATGACCCATATTCGGATGCTCTTCTGTGTTCAACCCTTTCCTGTGACTCGCTATATATAAGGACAATAAACCTCAGCCAGCGAAAGGGGGAGCCCAAGACTGACTCTAGTGTTCCGTGTGATCATTCTAGCCGAGGTATCAACGAGATACGTATATCTCTTCACCGTTATCAGCACGAATTGCTCAGAAAGACAAGTGATACCGTGAACCGAAGTGGAGTGTCCATCCACAATGTCCAATCCTTCGACTTCGAGAGAAAACTCCCTCTACGGCTACGTCCAAGTTGACGAGGACGACGACGGCGGAAACACCCCGGTATGCGACAAAGACGAACCTACTACATGCGGTCCTCGACCCAGAGTGGTTAGCAGCATTATCCTGGCTGCTGACGGGAAGAACTACATCACCTGGAAGACCATCATCCCATCGGTTCTCGACGGCGAACCGTTTGCCTGGGATGTCACCCGAGGACGCCTCAACCCACCGGATCCAGAGAAAGCAAAGACGAAGGAAGGCAAGAAACAGAAACAGGAATTCACCATCGGAAATCGAGCCGCACGATACATCCTGATTTACTCGATCACCCCGACCTGGCTGTGACGTTGTTCTTGGACAACGCAGAGGACATTGGAGCCCAGGAGATTTGGAGAAGAATCCGGATCAGATTCCAACAATCAGACGGTACCAAGAAGAACCTGTCCGTCGCCAAATTCCTGCGCTACAGATACCAGCCCGGATCGACTGTGTCAGAGAATCTCCTAAACTACAAGAAGATCGTTTATGAGATGAACCAGTCAGGATTCGCGCTCGATGATGACCTGACCACTTCCCGTCTGCTTGAATCTCTGCCAGCGTCCTGGGAACCCTTCAAGCAAGCTTGGAGTGCCCGTACCGACAAGGATAAACAACTGGATATCCTGACGGCTTCCATCCAAGCCGAGGCAGTAAGACGCGGTGCCAACGACAATCAAGCAACCGCTATGTTCTCCCGACTCAACATCAACCGCAACACCCCTCGAGAAACCACCAACGAAGTTTCTCACGACGTAGAACGACGTCTTCACAATCATCAGAAGTCGTGTGCTACAATTGCAACCGGAAGGGCCACATGCAGGCCAAGTGCAGAGCCCCACGCCGAAACAACAACAACAACAGAAATCGAAATCGCAACAAAAACAACCGCGGAAGAAACTAGCCCCAACGACAGAATCAGCCGCAAGCCAACTTCTCTGAAGCCCTCAATGTGGAACTGGCTGAGGTGAACTTCAACGACTTAGGTGAGGAATTCCTAGTTGATAGCGGAACGACCCATCAACATGTGTTCAAGTCGTAAATGGATGGTCGACTGTCATTAGGCTAGGCGGAGCGCGAGTGCTGAAAGTAACAGGCTCCGGAACTGCGCTGGTTACAGTCTCGTCAGAAGGTCAAAACGCAAGTTCTAGAACTAAGGGAAACTTTGCACGTTCCCAGCTTGCGTCGAAATCTTATATCAGTAGCTAAATTGGTTGACGATGGTTACGAAATTCAGGTCACCAAAGATAACATCAGATTAGTGCGAGATAGTGTAAAAGTATACGCGGAGAGATGCAACAATCTCTATGTTGTTCGAGCCACGGAAATTCCTGAAGCTAACATCAGTACTAGAGTTCAGAAAAAGAACAGTCTCTTGGAAGCGCACAAGACCTTTGCGCACATCAACGTTGATCAAGTGAGAAAGATGCTGCAGCGAGAAGGACATGAGATAGAGAATGACTATATAGTCTGTGAATCGTGTACCCGCGGAAAGATGCCGCGTGCGGTGAATAGGTCTAGACCGATGAGCGATAGAGCTCCACGACCCGGCTACATTTTCTCCGATACTTGCGCCGTCAGTAACAGGTCCTACGGCGGTGCTTACTATTTCTTGACTCTAAGTGATGACATGAGTCGATATAGGAAAGTCTACTTTGTCCAATCAAAGGACCAAGTGCCAGATTGTATCGAGTCTTTCACTCGATGGTTCAAGAACCAGACCGGTCACGATATCTACCACTTCAAATCAGATGAAGGAGGAGAATTCAAGAATCAGAGAGTTGCCGAAATTATGGATAGGATAGGCGCGGAGATCAGTTATTCGCCGCCTTATACTCCCACGCTAAACGGTGTCAGCGAACGCTTGAATCGCACGCTTTTAAATCTAACTCGAG
>NW_003804628.1:0-1092 GCF_000255335.2 Galendromus occidentalis
CAGATCAGATCCAATGGAGCTTTTTTTTTTACGCGCTACCCTCGAACCGCATCTCTCCAGCAGCTCCGAGGTAGGTTCGAAGTCCTCACCGCGCGAGCCAGAATAAAGACTCTTCGGCACACGATGGGAGAACGAATGTATCGCCAACCGAACTTTCCGCTCAGTTTCTCGAGCCAGACGAAGAAGATTTCTTGCCAAACGAAGATGTTCGCTGTCGATATCAGATCGCGAAGTTGTCTTCACAACGAGATATGAGCAAGGATACGGCAAGTACCCCCCGTGCAACAACTTCCAAGCCAGCGAGAAGACGAATCGCACGTCTTCTGGGCCTACGTGAGCCAAACACTCCTCATTCGGCTCGCTAAGAGCTAGGGGTTGGGGTGCGGCCGGAAGGCGCAGGGAACCTTCCTCCGACGCACCCGGGCATGTGCAAAAGTTGACGGATGGCTTCAAGACGAAACTCGCGGAATCTAGAATGTAGCATCCTCATACAATGATTTCAACAGAGAATCGAGCGATTCCATGCAGCCATCGTTGAGTCGGCAGAGGGAGAAAGTTCCGAATATTCTGGACAGTCTTTCGACTTGTTCCCCGCGATGAGTCTCCCAGACGCTGGCAGCTGGCTCAAGCTATCTGAGCAAACAACTCCGCTCGCGGAAAATATTCTCCCAACGGAGAGTTTCAAAATTGAGTAAAATGCGTTCTCTGCCAACTCGACGGTCTACCGATATAGTGCCTCCTCCCATTGGCTAGGCGTCTCGAAACTGCGACGTTCTTCGATGTCCGACGCGTCGAGGGGGGATTATGTTCCCGGTAGCTACGAACACCCTCTCGTTCCTGGTCATCGGCTTGCTGACGGCGACTTCTTCCGACATTGTCGGCAAACCTCATGGATCGAGAAAGCCGAAGCTAATCAATTGGAATCTGCCCTTCTACTCCGAAGAATTCGGCCTATGCAAGAAGCTTCGGGTCTTCAACCCAGTTGAGCTTATGAGAGCGCAGGCCTGGTCGGCAGAAAAGTTCCGACAGTGTGGCCCGAAGCTCATTGTGGAGTATGCGACAAGATACAACGTTCCCGCCTACGGTCAGTTC
>NW_003804629.1:0-4876 GCF_000255335.2 Galendromus occidentalis
CGCGGACGAATTTCTTGTGTAGGTCCGGCCGTCAGGTTTTGTCAATTCCAAGGGAAGGTTCCGAAACGGATCGACTTCATCTGCCACGGTAGATGTAGTAGGTAAGAGCCGCGGGAGCCGCGTGGGCACTGGGTATCCTGGGAGCCGCGGGAGCCGCGTGGGCACTGGGTATCCTGGGAGCCGCGGGAGCCGCGTGGGCACTGGGTATCCTGGGAGCCGCGGGGGAATTCTGGGTTCGCTGGGGAGCCGCGGAGCCAAAAAGGTTGGGAACCGCTGCTCTAACGCTATTCATTTGACTCCTCAGGCTTCGTCTTCTCTCTCGGGCTGCGCTCCCTTGAACACTCTGGCGATGACGTACAGCGTGCCACACGTTAGAGCCCCGTAGAAAAGGAAGGCTTTGCGCTCTTTGTCCAGTACATCGGTGGGGTAAACGATTGCCCGCGCGACAATGAATGCACTCGCGAACGTACCCCAGTTATTCTGCAGTGCACGTCTCGCTGGTTCGACCAATTTGCGTAAAATTGGAATCGGTGTCGCTTGGACAACTGAAAATCAACGACTCGTCTGTCTGCGAGCGGGTGTAATGTCTCGGGTGTGAGATCTCTTGCATCGTCGCATGCCGCCTCATAACGCTAGAGGGCGTAGAGTCAGGCGAACATTCCTATCCCCCCTATCCCCCCTATCCCCCCTATCCCCCTCCCCCCCTATATATAAAAGGCTAATCTCCGTCCGTCAGGAGATGGATTTCGTTTTGGGAAGCTGTCTGTTCGCACTTCTGCCGCCGTACTTAAAGACGCTGAAGTTGGTAGATAACTCAGTTCAGACCGATGTGGCCTCCTAAGGGTTCAATTTCCCCGAAAACCGTCCGGAGAAGACTTTTCGTTATTACTCAGGAAACGAAGAGACACTAAAATAAAATTCCCAAACTCCTAATGTCTCGAACTCCTCACGATCCTGCATTCGATGACTAATAGCTCGAAGAAGCAGATACTTACTCATCACATTTGCATGCTTCGCGCTCACTTCTGCCGTATTCTACATTGAGTAGCAATCTACGCGCGTAGACTTCCACAGTCTTTCCGTTTGACATCAATCAAGCACCATCCGTTTCCATGCCTCCGGTACGAAACGCCGCGTCGTTCGCCTCAAGGAGCGGTCGACAACGACTAGCTCAAGCAAGGCAACGAGTGCGCCGTAATAGAGAGCAATTGACTCAGGAGCAAGCTGTAGCAGCTCAAACTCTGGATGCTTTACGGCGTAGGCAAGCTAGAGCCACCGTGAGACAGGTGCAAGTCGAACAGCAGTGCTCTTCCGATGGCGGAGCACCAAGGGTCACCCGAACAAGGCGCACGGTTGGTCTCCCTGCCGATTCACAGATACCCTCAACAGCGGCACGAGAGATTTGCAGCGACTCCGACACCTCGAGTGAGCTCTCCGTGAACGGTGCGCGTCGAAGAACAGCGAGAGCACAACAAAGTGCACTGGCAGCCGAGATTTCGCGCGCCACCAACGCGGCACAGCACCGCCGGGCGCACGCACATCGCACCGCAGAACGCCGTCGGACGACGACCGGGATCGCTCGATGCATCGAGCACCGGCCCTCGGCCCCTCACACTCTCGGCACCATGGATAACATCTGCCAGGGATGTCAGGCTATCCACTTCAGTGATGAAAAAACAAAAGCGGGCCAAACGGCTTACCAAATGTGTTGCGCCGCCAACAGAGTGAAACTACAAACCTTCCATTCTTTTCCGCAAGCCTTGATCGATCTCTACACAGATCAGAGCTCCACATCGCACAGCTTCAGGCAAAACATAAGGAATTATAATAGTGGTTTGGCTATGGCTTCAATGGTGGCGAAAATTGAACCCCCTCGAGGGAGCGGCCCCTATTGTTTCCGTGTACACGGACAAGTGTACCACACTATCGGGGGACTTCGTCCGCAGGAAGGCCAGGTGCCTCACTGCGCACAAGTCCTCATAATGGACACCGAGGAGGCTGCGAGAGAATTGACTGCCCGCCCCGTCAACCGCAGCTGCCAGCAGTCTATATTCCACACTCTCCACAATATCCTGAACGAGAACAATCCATATGTGAAGTCTTTCAAACTCATGGCTCAGGTAGCTGATGATGAAGGTCAACGAGCGCGAAACGACGGCCGTCTCCCGAGACCGGTGAGGATGGTTTTCGACCAAGATTCTGCGGACGACCAGCGTCGGTACAACGCTGCGACCGCTAATGAAGTTGCGATCGTATACGTGGGGGACGACGACAACATTCCTGGAGAGCGGCTCTTAGTGGTGCACGAGAACAGTGGAACACTGAAAACTCTAAGCTATCTGCATCAGCTTTGTGATCCACTAACTTATCCGCTTTTGTTTCCGAATGGCGGGGAGGGTTGGCACCCGAAATTGGAACGTCTGAACCCAACATCAGACCGTCGAACTAGAATTACTCAAAAAGAGTATTACTCATTTTTGCTCTTCGCTCGAGACCACCAATTCAATCCTCTCCACCACGCTGGCAAACTAAGCCAACAGTTCATCGTAGACAGTTGGCTGAAGATTGAGATGAACAGACTTAACTTCATTCGCCGCAATCAACAACTACTAAGACTCGACACTGTTCGTGGACTTCAAGATCACATGTTGAGCGACAATGATGCGGGACCACCGGGTCGGCAAGTCATCCTTGCAACCACTTTCTCTGGAGGTCCCAGATATATGATAGCTCAATATCAAGACGCAATGAGCATTGTATCGAAGTAGGGAAAACCAGACTTATTCATCACCTTCACCTGCAATCCCTCTTGGCCAGAGATAACTACTCATCTCGAAACAGGCCAGACTGCATCCGACCGACCAGACTTGGTAGCGCGCATATTTCATTTGAAGGTCAAAGCATTCTGCAATGAAGTCCTCAAGAAGCAAGTGCTCGGGGAGGTGGCCGCCTACATCCACGTCATCGAATTTCAGAAGCGAGGTCTACCTCATATGCACATGCTTCTCACTCTGAAGGCCGAATCGAAGATAACCACAGCTGCCGATGTCGACTGTATCATCAGCGCCGAGCTACCCGATCCCGTAACGGAGTCTTCTCTCCACATGATCGTCTCCAAATCAATGATACATCGTCCCTGCGGAGTTTACGACCCCAACTCTCCATGCATGAAACAGGGTCACTGTTCAAAACGCTACCCAAAATCTTTTCGGAGCGAAACTTCACTCTCTGGAGACGGTTACCCCGAGTATCGTCGTCGTGAAGATGGGCGAACCATAACTTGCCGGGGTCTTGATGTTGACAATCGGTCGGTGGTTCCTTATTGTCCCTATCTGACTTTGCTTTTTAACGCTCATATCAACGTTGAGGTCTGCGCTCTCATCCACGCTGTAAAATATTTGTATAAATATGTTTACAAGGGAGCCGATAGGGCCAGACTCCGGATTCATCAAGAGCCTGACTCCCCCGACCCACAAGATCGTGACGAGATCAACTCTTATTGGGACACTCGATACGTATGCGCCCCAGAAGCAGCATACAGGATTTTTGGCTTCAACATGACCGATCGCAGTGACACCGTGATTCGACTCCAAGTCCATCTCCCTGGCTTTGAAACCGTTTGCTTCCAAGAAGGCTCCGAAGACAGTGCACTGCAAGCCGCCGAGCATCGTTTCTCAACGCTCACTGCTTTCTTTGATATGAATCAAAGGTGCTGCGATGTTGAACTCCGTTCGGGTTCATTTCCTGAAGACATGACAGATTCCAGGAAACTCCGCTACCATGAAATGCCGGAAAAATACACATTCAAGAAGCGATGGCATGAGCGACAACGCGGCGGCAATAGAAGCATAGGACGCATGTACTTTGTGAGTCCCCATGATCACGAGCGCTATGCCTTACGCCTTTTACTACTTCACGGCAAAGGTTTCACATCCTTCGAAGACGTTCGCACGGTCGACTCAAACACATACCCCAATTTCGTTGAGGCCGCTAGGGCCGCAGGATTCCTAAAGGATGACGGATATTTCCGCGACGCCTTACTTGAAGCATCAGTCTTACGTATGCCGAGCCAATTCCGAAGCTTCTTCGTCGCTCTGATTGTGTTCGGTGATCTGAAACCTCCCGTCCCCGAGCATCTGTGGCTCGAGTTCAAGCTAGATTTCATGGAGGATTTCATGCACGCTGGATATCCCGACGCAGTAGCCGAATCAAAAGCCTTCCACGACATCGCTCAAAGACTTTCCGATCTCGGCCACGATTTTCACATGCTCCTTCCCCTTGATATCCCCGATTTCGAAGATATCGCTACCGAAATCGACTGTGACCAACATCGCTCCATGGGATTTGCTCATGTACGCGCAACTAAATCTCGAACAGAAGCATATAGTTGACGAAGTTCTACGTGCTCCGGACCAACCCCAGGATCACTCTTACTATTTCATTGATGGTCCCGGTGGCAGTGGGAAAACGTTCGTGTATACGACCATATTCCACCTTGCCGTTTCTAGAGGTCTGAGAGTTATCAACGTTGCTTGGACGGGCATCGCCGCAAACTTGCTCCCAGACGGTCGCACGGTCACTTCGACTTTCCGTTTGATTGTTCAAGACAACAGTCGCAGTTCATCCATGAAGAATCAGTCCAAAGAAGCTGCCAAATTACGAGCAACTGATATCATCATATGGGACGAGGCTCCCATGGCGCCGAAAACTGCTTTGGAAACTGTTGACCGACTTCTACGAGATATAATGCAGAACGACGCACCTTTTGGAGGGAAAATCATGCTCCTCGGCGGCGATTTCAGACAAATCCTCCCAGTCGTGGAGAAAGGTACCCGCGGCCAAATCGTTGAAGCCTGCCTCAAGTGCTCGCCTCTTT
>NW_003804630.1:0-1956 GCF_000255335.2 Galendromus occidentalis
GGACCGCGCCGGAGTTCTTCCCGGATTTGCCGAGTTTGCCGGATCAACTTCGGCATACCTCGGCGGATAAAATTCAGCATGATTCGTCGCGGAAATGAGATGACTCGGAACCAGCAGTCGGGCTGACAGGTCTATCCCGATTGTCAGCATCCCGATATTCCTGTCGTTAGTTCATGCCTCGGAAGCCGAGCTCCCGATTTCATGCCGCGAATAGTGAATCACGAAGGGTTAGAGGAGAGATCGGGAAGGAGGGTGGTACCCGAGAGGAATCAACACGAGGCTCGCTTACGGAATGTCCATCGGGTGAGCTCGACCTGCAGGACCGTGAAAGCCCCGCCCAACGACAGACCGAGAAGCGATAGGAATGATTTCCAGCCCAATCGAACGCCGAAAGCCATCATCCCTCGTGAAGAGTCGCATCTCGTGGGAGTCCTTGTCCAAGAAGTCGGTGCTGAGGCTCTGCGAGTCAGACTTAGGATCGGATCCCCTCTATGAACGTCGAGAAAGATTGACAGGGTATGCAAGAGAAGAACCACAGCGAGAACACGGACGAGCATTGCCAGTACGCTAATTCGCTAGGTGCCCTGAGAACGAGATGAGAAACCACTTCCAAGAACATCGAGGTCAGCGTTTTCTCGTGAACGAAGTTGAACGGTTAGAGAGCCCGAGCCCCGACTCGGAGAGTTTCGGAAATCTTGTCTGCTGGGAAGTCGAGTCGACGAGACCCACGTCTGGTTGTGAATTCTCGACTTTCCAGACCTCCGAGCCGAGCTGTATCAGCGAGCGACTGCAGAACAGGCTCGATTTGCTCCCCATGAGAACGGGTAGAGGTTCTTGGATGGTGTTACCGTTGTGAGTGGATTTCGCCATGGAATAGCCCATGAGCATGATATCATCACGATCGACAGAAGTGCATCGGCTTCCGAACTCAGTGAGCGCCAAGCACCCGAGAGACGCTCAAGTCTGAATCCCAATGGTAGAGATGTTAGCCTCAGAATTTGCGCGGAATCCGATGGGTGACCCGTCGAGCGTGATGAACGTCCGACCCTCAGAAAGTTGCGGAGATCTGAGCACCTTGTCATTCGACCGAGTAAAACGACGATTGCCGGCAAAATCATCAAGTTTTCGGCAAACGCACAGCGCAAGACGCTTGCTCCTTGAATGACTGGCGACCGGTAGCTTGAGATGTCTTCGCTGGCTCTCTCAGCGAGATGGCGAAAACGGTCGGAGTTGGCTTCTCCTTCGTCGCACTGTACTTGACTTCAGCATCGCTTGAACCGGTCTCATATCTCTCCATGACCAACAGAAGGAAGCATGATGAAAATTCAAAGGGAGTCCAATTAGAAAGAACTTAACCCATCCGCTCCCAAGATAGCGTTACTTGCGATCTGTTCTGCGGTTTCCCCGCGAGTGTGGCGATCTTGGAGCAACGATTCAGACCCACGACAGAACAGAGACTTTGAAACGGCGAACATGTCTTTCAGTTTGATGACCAGTGCAGCATACTCCAGACTTTCGGGCTCATTCCGTGAGGTTCTCTCACGGAGCTGCGTGTACTAACTTTTACCGAGCGCGCGACTGGGAGCTGACGTCGCTCCGCATCAGACTCACAGAGAGTCTGTAAGCTGTGTTCGTTGCGGCCGGAACGGGTGGAACGTCAACCCGCTCTTCGGATCGTATTCGGAAGTGCCGATCAAGGCTGAAGCATTCTCGAGAGCCACGGCTCCATCCGTTTCCCGACTTGTGTCTCTGTCTTCGATGGCCATTCCTCATTTACATAGACAACCGATTGCCACGTGTAGCTCGGACACTCGAGACTCGAGAGAATTGAATCCCCTAAAATGCAAATTCGATGATGAATCCGCTGGACGATCATCCTTGACGATCATTTGCTACACGCGACCCTGATTCAGGGCGATTACTCAGCAGATCTTCGGGTTTCGATTTCGCATCATT
>NW_003804631.1:0-5672 GCF_000255335.2 Galendromus occidentalis
GAGCCCGGCCGATCCCAGAGGACTGGCGCTTAGGACGGGTGTCACTCCTCATGAAGAGCACCTCGAAAAAAGGGATGCTCAAAACGTATCGGCCACTCACAATATCACCGATATTGTACAGGCTATTCGCGCGAATACTATGCCGAGAAATCCAGGATTGGATGGAACAATCGGAAGTAATCGGTGAAATGCAATATGGCTTCAGAAAAGACAGAAGAGGAGAAGATTGCATTTTTATCTTGACTTCTGCCATCGAAATTGCTAGGCAGGAGAAGGCAGGCCTGATAACCTGCTTCTTGGACTGCACCCGTGCCTACGATCGAATTGACAGGGCACGACTCTGGGAGGTTCTGGAGAAGAAAGGCATGCCAGAACCTATCATAGAACTACTCAAACTTCTATACACCGATAACAGAGTAGCAACTCCATTATAATGGCCACAAATCCAAAACCATACGAACGGAGATTGGACTCCGACAGGGTTGCCCGTTGAGTCCCATCCTATTCATCCTGTACATATCAGAGCTCGAATCGAAGCTACAGCAAACAGGAATCGGATTTAAGGTCAGATTGCCAGGAAAATTGTTCGACACTGAGCGAGAAAGACATCTCTCGATAAGTGGACTATTATTCGCTGACGACTTGGTACTGATCTCACAGACCCGAAAAGGCATGGTCACATTACTAGAGGTAGTATCGAGTTTTGGGGACCAGATGAGTCTCCAATTCAATCCTAGCAAGAGTGCCATTATAGAATATGCGCCATGTAGAGACTCAGAAAAGGAATTCGAAGTCCTAAAGCCGGGCGCTACCTACTCTCAACTCCTACAAGTACTTAGGCATCACTCTCTGTGATGGGAAAAACTACCTGGAGGAGCAAGAGAAGGTATGGGAATCGAAAGCAGAAAAAGTTCTGCGACAGATGCACGCCAAATCACTCTGGAGATTTAACAGATTTGAGGTGACTAAGATCCAGTGGAAGAGCACGGCGGTACCTGGATTGACATATGCCAAGTCGGTAACCACCATGTCCGCGAAACTGCGGCGGAGACTCGAAACCCTACAACGGGAGGCTGGAAGATGGGCCCTGGGGGAACCCAATGCGAACACCGCCATAGAATTTATAGACGGAGAGCTGGGATGGTCCACGTTCGAAGCCAGAGAAGCAAAGAGTAAGCTAATATATCAGGCTAGAATCAATGAGATGAGCGAGACGAGGTGGCCAAAGGCAATCCAGACAATGATGAAGATTGCGAGTATACCCACCAAACTTCAAAAGAGAAGTCTCGAGTTGAAGAAGAAATTCGGATGTCAGAGCATCCGGGAAATACCAAGGTCAACTCTAAGAGTGAGTCTCGGTGTATACAAAAAATACGTTAACGAAACCATCAAAAACAAACTTGACCAAGATTGGGTCGAAGGGATGTCCGAGAAGAGAACCCTTGAACGGTACAGGACTTATAAAACGGTGCGAGGAAATATCGAGCACATCTATGACAATACGAGAGGCAGTCGCCTTCTCGCGAATGCTAGAGCGGGATGTTTACAGACTAGAAAATTTAGGTCTCGTTTCAAAAACATCGGAGCGACCTGCCTGAGGTGCGGGAGAGAAGAGGAAACCCAGGAACATGTGATCCTCGAATGCGAAGACCCCCCGGATGCTGAGTGTATAATACGGAAAAGACTGGGCCTACACGAAGAAAGCACCCCGAAGATGATTTTCGACACAAAAGTAATGTTGGAAGAGTGGGAAAAGAGGAATATCGACAATCCCGACGGACAAATCGCGAAACCGCATCCGCCAACGACCAGCTGAGCCATCGCCCCTATATATTAGGGTCTCTCTCTATGTTCGAGATTTGAACATAGCTAGGGAAGGTCAATAAACAATCAATCAATCAATCAATGAAGAAAACCAAAGTCCGGAGTTGACAAGGATGCATCGTGCGGAAGAAATGAGACAGTTGGCTTTCGAAAGGATCCTGAAGGATAAGGGAAAAAGGGTGGATGAGGTTGGAGAGGCGGCGTATGATGACGGAGACCTGGTCATGCTCAAAGTTTTCAACCGCACCAAGCTGGATTCGCCTTTTCGAGGACCCTACGTGGTTCTGGAGGGAAACCCACCGAATTACGCGATTGAAGTCAACGGGAGAAAGAAGGTTTACCACGGCAGCCACTTGAAGCTCTTCCTAAAGAGAGGTGAACTCGATGTCCTGGATACGAGGCTGCCGGAACCGAGCGAGGAGGAAGATGCTTCCAGCGAAGAGGAGTCTGAACATGGAGTTTCGGATGAGGAAATAAGTGAGGTGTCCGAAGCAACCCCGACGAGCAGGGGGGAGAGAGAGGCACAACCGGCGCAAACCGAAGAAGTGGCAGAACCGGAGGGAGGCCGGTTCGGGTTCCTGAATCCCGTTCTTGGATTTCTTCCGTCGACAAGCCGCTATGGCCGCAAGATCCAGAGGAACGCCCGGTACGATGACGGGACGCCTTAAGTGAGGGAGAATGTTAGGGTTCTAGAAGTCGTAACGATGTATAACTTCTTCGGTGTTGAACCGAAGGAGAACAAGATGTCGGAATCAGGTTCTAGAATGTTCTACGGAAAGCAGAGTTCGCATTGGTTGCGAAACGATTCCCTCCTCTCCAGAGCCAAGAAGCTATAAAAGAGCCGCCGTCACAATAAATAGTTTAGTCAGCCTTTGACGAGCTGGGTTATCGTGAACTCATTACTCGGTAGTCATTAACTTCTTCCTCGCGACAGGTAGGATTCCGGAGCGAAATCCTAACACGTCAATAACTTTGGATCTTTACACTCTTCTACATTGAACAGCCTCTCCCGGCAACTCTGGGAGTGGGCTTTTGAGCGTAATATACATCTGAAAGCCGCGTACATACCGGGTGTGGGTAACACCATAGCTGACGCGCTTTCGAGAACAGTGTGGGACAATCACAGTTATTCACTTCACCCGTCAATCTTCGATCGTCTGAACGCGTTACACGGACCCTTCGGCATCGATCTTTTCGCAGACTTTTCGAACTACAAAGTACCCACCTACTTCAGCTGGGTCAACGACCCGTTCGCTCTCAACGTAGATGCCTTCCTTTCACGATGGGACACATGGGACAACCTCTACGGCTTTCCACCCGTTAAACTGGTGGATCGCACAATCTCGTACCTAGATTCCTTTCGCTCCTGCGAAATGTCTCTAATTTGTCCTCTTTGGCCTGCGCAGCCGTTCTACTCAAGACTGCTGCATCGGTGCATCGCCCCTCCCCTCTTGATTCCAACGTTCGACGACCTGCTGCAGGACCAAAGAGGAGAACCGCATCCTCTAGTGTTGGCTCACAAACTATCGCTTGTAGTGTGGCGCCTAGCGCCACTATCCTGTCTAAAGAAGCGACAGAGTTTCTGGACAAGGCTATCCGAGGAAGTACAAAAGCCTCATACGACGTGTGCTGGCGTCGTTGGCTTTGTTGGCACAAACAACAATATCCCTCTTCGCCTGAAGTCTCTGCCAATCAGGTTTGCAACTTCTTAGCCCATCTGGCCACCTGCGGTTACACCTATTCCTCCATAAATTCCTTTCGCTCGTCATTATCCTACAATCTACCTCCAATTGATTCTTTCAAAGTGGGCACGCACCCCACGGTGAACCGCCTCATGCGCGGGATATTCAACGTGAAACCGCCCACAAAGATACGCCCACCAATCTGGGACGTCGAACAAGTACTAGGACACTTGGACTCTTGGGGTCCGTCCGAGTCTTTGGAGCTGCCTCACGTAACATATCGCGCACTATTGCTTCTACTAATAACGTCAGCCGCTCGGATAAGTGAAATTGCTGACCTCTCATATCCCCCCATCTCCTGTAACCCAAGCGAATGGAAATTTACGTTTGGCCGCGGCCTGATCAAAACAACTCGACAAGTTCAACATTCCCCCTCGCTCGTAGTCAAATCTTTTCCCATTAACGAGCGACGATGCCCCATAGCGGCACTCTCTGCGTACGTCGCCCGAACCGAGCCACTGCGCCAAACCCCCAGTACGTTATTTCTCACTTCCCGCAAGCCCTTCCAATCCGCCTCTAAAGACACTCTCGCACGATGGGTAAAGATTACATTACAAGCCGCCGGCATTGACGCAAAAATATACGCAGCACACTCCACCCGCGCGGCATCGACGACCGCCGCGCATCTTAGAGGAGTACATCTGTCAGAAATACTGCAGACTGCACAATGGTCGAGGGCCACGACATTCTTCAACCACTACTTTCGTCCCTCGACCCCCTCAGCGATGACCTCCGCCGTCCTAAATCCCCTGCTTTAAAATCGCTATCTGTCCTCGGTGAACGACGGAACTCTTCGAAGTGGAATTGCTCAGTCTAGTCGACTCACGCAGTGGGAAGACTTGACTGTAATTCCATGAGAAGGGTGAAGTCGTTCACCGAGGGCTCCCACCCATACCCACCTCTAAATCCGAAAACTATATTCCCTTATCAGGGACTTCACGAGCGTAACAGCTTCCACTCACGGCTCAGGAGTCAAAGCACTGTCCGACATGCTCCTCACGGACGCAACAATCATCGCAAAGCAGCTGTGATTTTTTGCCAAGGATGCACAAAGTGCACGATCTCATTTGATGTGATATTATACAAAGTAGTATGGTAAACGGAGATCCACGCCACCGTATGTCGGTCATGTTCTCTGTTGGAAATTTGATGGTCCACTAGTCGAATGCTCAGTCAAATTCAGCTGTGAGATGAGTACTGGGTGGAGGGATTCACGATGTTGAATAAATACACGGGACTTCCGGTTGAGAACACGTCAAGCGAAGTCGGCAACCAGGATAGCCTGAGCAACCAGCCAGAGTGTCTTTATTACATAGACGTATGCTTTTATAGTACAGCGGACAAGGAAGCTATGACAGTCCGCGTAGCCAGGAGAGAGAAACTATCTAGGACGTGCTACATTCTAGACACGGAAGACTGAAAACTGTTACACGGATATAACGCTTCTTCCTACATCGGGTATCCCCGAGTGGGTCAAGAGCTACATATTTTTCATCATTCTCCACCTAGATCGAAGATCCACTCGCGAAAATTCACCCGTTCACCGAGAGCGCTGCTACTTGAATGCGCTTTCGAACAGTTTTTCTCCGGTATGTCACCGTACCATCGCTATCTCCCGATTGGAGCATGACTGATCTTTCCATCGAACACTGCTCTCTCTTGCCATCTGAAGGCACCTCCATGCATCGTGCAAATTCGGGAGAGTTTGCCCGGAATTTGCCCGACTCGAATGCTATAAATAAGTTGGTATCATGGCCTTTCCTTTGTGGTCTGCTTCGTGAGGTTGTTGATCGTGCCCGTCGATCTCATCATGACTCGATCGATCTTCGATAGACTACCGGGTGAAAGTCCTCTCGACAACGGTCGCGCCTCTACGAGTCCCACGAG
Source organism: Galendromus occidentalis (assembly GCF_000255335.2). Taxonomy (NCBI): domain Eukaryota; kingdom Metazoa; phylum Arthropoda; class Arachnida; order Mesostigmata; family Phytoseiidae; genus Galendromus; species Galendromus occidentalis. Next base: position 5,454 of record NW_003804631.1, read on the forward strand.
TGCTGACGTCTTATTGATATCAACTGAAAGTTTCGATCCTTTGCCAACACGAAGATCCCCCGCTCCAGTCCTCGAAAACTCGCCGACGATCGTGCAGATCGAGCCAAGCTCCGCTACTATCCCGCAGGTAGCAGAAACACACCTCGTGGCCGAGATCGACCCGAAGAGCCTGAAGCTGCGCGTCGGAGCAAAGATGAAATCGCGGTTTCGGCCAGCCTC
>NW_003804632.1:0-1695 GCF_000255335.2 Galendromus occidentalis
CACTTGACAAAACGATTTCTCCATCTTCAGATCGAGCACTACTGATGTCTTCAACTTGTTGACTTGGGGGAGAAAATCTTGTCTTTTTCCCAAAGAAAGACGTCAGAGCGGTCTGCTGTCGCTTCATAATTCCGTAACTTGTTTGTTCTTCAACACTGTCGTCGGAATAGTTTCAGCATAACTATCATTTTGGAACAACGTGGAACGATCGAACCCTTCAGTCATGGCGAATGCGACTTTCGCCAGACGTGCAAAAACGCCCAAAATATTCCGAGTACCAACTCGTTTTATAAGGCAGAAGATCGGTTTTTTGATAGTCCTTGACTGAAAATCTTGGGGGGGGGGGGGCGATGGCCCCCTGGGCCCCCACCTATGTACGCTACTGGTTGCCTCCGTTGTAGTCGTGGTGGGAACCGTCGAGATCATGAATGATGCGGTATCGAGCTGCGCTTTCTTACACATGATCACGTAGTGTCGTCCGTTGCATTTCGCGCAATTCCTCTTCGGGCCGTCTCGGCAAGTCTTCGCGGAATGGTTCCGTTTCAAACAGATCCAGCATGCCTTCTGTTGAATCACTCTTTCTCTGCGTTCCTGGAGGGTCAGCGTCGCTCTACATCTGAAGCTTTCGTGATCATCCCCGCAAAAGATGCACGATTTATCAACTTTAGAGTGTTGATTACTGTCTCCCGAGGATTGCTTCTGGCCACTCGTGAAGAAGTTGTGCGTTGCCCTGTGTGGCGTATATGCCTGATGTTGGGAATGACGTGGCTTCGATGCTGGTGGTTCCCCCTGATGAAACGTGGGTCTTCTCGAATCGCGCTGGGGAAAACCACCGCCCTCCAATTCTGCTTCCCTGCGAACCTTCACCGTAAGGTTGAGGAATTCTAGCATGGATTCGAGATCTGTTATTAATGGGTCCGACAACTTCCTTTTCGCCAGTTTTCTGATGAATTTCTCTCTCAGGTCTGTCGGCAGGCATCTCAAAATGCGTTGCATTGTGGCTGTCGACAGTTCTGCGTAGGAGTTGTCGAGCGCCAGGAGAGCTTTCACATTCAGGCTCAGAGTCTCCGAGAAAGACTCCAGGCGATGATACTGGATCAATCCTCGTTCCAGGAGTTTGTCGATTTCCCTGATGTGGGAATTTCGCGCGAGCTTGCTGTCGCCGAATCGCTCATGTATTATTTCTTTCGCCAAAGCATAGTGGCTCTCTTCCCATTGAAGGTGAGCAATGGCATCTAGAGCTTTCCCCGATAAGGAATGCCGCAAAAGATTGAACTTTTCCATCGTCGGCGCTGGTGTATCGTCGACGAACACCTTGAACAGCTGCTGCCATTTTCGGAACTCCCGGGTATCTCCGCTGAATCGGGGCACTTCACGGGCCTTCCGACCAAGGGAGAACCTGTCCGACGTGTTGAAGCGTTCCGCCGTTCTGGGCTGTAGCCATGTATTTCCAGGTGAGAAAAGTCCATGATGGAGTCCTGGTCTACTGTGGCTCCTGTGATCGACCGAGCCGGTAACCCGGGCGGCATCTGAGCCTGGCCTCCGCTGCTAGTGAGATTGGTGACTCCTGAGAATCCGATCGGATTCCGTACCGGGTTCTCGGGTGGAAAGTATAGATTTCTGCCTGGCGGGAGTGGTGGAGGACGGTTGTTGGTCCTATGGTTGGCCCCGGAATCTCCAACTTCTCCTTGTCTT